>NC_038251.2:24007658-24007936 GCF_000004515.6 Glycine max | reverse complement strand
TCTTATCTTATCTATGATCTTTATCTTTTATTTTAAATTTCTTTCATCTTATCCTATCTATTATCTTTATCTTTTATTTTAGATTTTAAATTGCTTATCTCTTGCTTTTAAATTGGATTTGCATTAATCTAAGTACAAAGAAAGTCCCTGTGGGTTCGACAGTCGGACTTCCGAGAGCTTTACTACTTGTAACGATGTGGTGCACTTGCCAATGAGTCAACAAGTTTTTGGCGCCGTTGCCGGGGACTTAGTTTTTCGTACTTGATTAATTCCAAGCA
>NC_038251.2:23638633-23697103 GCF_000004515.6 Glycine max | reverse complement strand
AAAAATAGACTCAAGGTTTCTTCAGACGGCATGCAGCCTCTTATTATACCTATAACCATTTGGTAGCTAAATTTGTGGATGTGGTTATATGATAATTTCACTGTACTTGTGTATGATGCATATGTCCTTAAGATGGACGAAAATCAATGGAGGTATGACTATGCGATGTCACAAGAAGTTCATATGGATTATGATTATGATAATGAAGAAGAATCTGAGGTGAATGAACCACATGTTGATTGTTCAAATACTTTTAATACGTCTCAGGTAATGATAGATAACTTGAGTCATTTAGTTGAATTGATGTTTTGTATAAAAATTAATATGTTTGGGTTGCGTTGTAGGTATTCGGTACTTGAGATGATGTTTTGCAATGGGCTCGAACAGTTGCCCATGAAAATGGATTTGTTGCAGTGATTATGAGGTCTGACACAAATACCGACAATAGAGGAAGAAGTTCATTTGTCTTAATTAGGTGTGAAAGGAATAGTACGTACAAGTGTAGAAATAAAGAATTCGTTAGAAAAGACACTGGGAGTAGGAAATGTGGTTGTCCCTTCAGGCTTCGTGGGAAACCAGTGCATGGAGGGGAAGGTTGGATGGTGAAGTTGATCTGTGGGATTCACAATCATGAATTGGTCAAGTCCTTAGTTGGACATCCATACGCTGGGCGATTGACTAAGAAAGAAAAGAAAATTATTGCTGATATGACAAAGTCGATGGTGAAACCATAAAACATCTTGCTAACGTTGAAGGAACACAATGCCAACAGTTGCACCACGATAAAGCAAATTTACAATGCAAGAAGTGCATATTGTTCTTAAATAAGAGGAGCTGATACCGAAATGCAACATCTGATGAAGTTTCTCGAACGTGATCAATACATTCATTGGCATAGATTGAAGCATGAAGTTGTGGTGCGTGATCTATTTTGGTGTTTGCATATCTGGAGGCTGAGCGTGTTAATAATATTGTATGGGCTTTGGAACGATTTCGAGGCCTACTTTTAAGAAACGATCGCCTCCCTGTTGTTATTGTCACTAACAGAGACCTAGCACTGATGAATGCAGTGAAAACTGTGTTCCCGGAGTGTACAAATTTGTTGTGCATGTTTCATATCGATAAAAATGTGAAGGCGAAGTGCAAATCTTTAATCGGTGAAAAAATGTGTGGGACTATGTATTGGATAACTGGGGTACTTTGGTTGATTGTCCGTTCGAACACCAGTTCGCTAAGTCGCTTCAGAAGTTTCAAATTGTTTGTTCGCCTTGGCCGATGTTCACTGACTATGTTAACGACACATGGATTATCCCCCACAAAGAAAAATTTATTACAGCATGGACGAATAAGGTCATGCACATATGCAACACAACAACGAACGGGTATTAAGAACTTATTTTATTTGTTTGTAAGGATTATTAATAAATGGTATTTAATTCTTGTATATTTTCATGTTTGTTGTGGTTTTTAAATGTAGGGTTGAATCAGTTTATTGGGCTCTCAAAAGAGTACTACAACATAGCGTTTGAGACCTATGTAGTGTTTGGGATGCCATGAACAACATGATCACACTGCAACACGTTGAAATTAAAACATCCTTTGAAACCAGTACGCATGTGGTTGGGCATGTATATAAAAAAACCTTATACAAGAGACTTCTTGAAATGGTTTCAAGGGACGCTTTAAATCAGATTACTTCTGAGGTTGACCGTCTACGTTATCTCGACAACAATCCTTCTTCTTGTGGTTGTGTGATGAGAAGCACGCACGGTATTCTTTGTGCATGTGAGCTTTTTAGGTATACTGTTGGCAGCATCCCAGTGGAGTCAGTCCATATTTTCTGGAGGAGACTTTGCTTTTCAGACCAAGGGTTATGTGAGACGGAAGTCAGCATCAAGGAAGAGATAGATACCATATCTAAAAGGTTTGATGAACTTGATGTGTCTGGCAAAGTAACTCTGAAGAGTAAACTTCGAGAAATTGCATACCCTGATCATAACTCTATGTGTCCTTCTTCGTCAAAGGTCAAAACTAAAGGTGCACCGAAGAAATCGATGAAAAGAAGTCAAAGATCCACAAAGTGTGATTTGTCTTACTGAGAGTATGTTGATGCTTTTCATTCTGTTCAAAGCAGCAACTCTCCAGTCAAACGTAGTGCATCATGTTCTGAATCGCCTCAGCCAACAAGGATCATCCCGATGTTGGATCAATTTGCGCCATTCATTCAAAGTTTCATTTGTGACTTTGTGGATGTCAAAGCGGACGGTAACTGTGGATATCGGTCCATTGCCGCTTTATTAGGTATGGGGGAAGATTCATGGCCGTTAGTGCGTAATGAATTGATTAAAGAACTTGGCAGGTGGTCGCATGAGTACATGAACCTCTTCGGTGGCACAGAGAGATTTGAACAATTAAAGTTGTCCCTACTTGTTGATGGGTTTTCGAAGGTATGTTTTTAGGTTAATTTTTTTAATAACAAACTTTAAATTACTTACATGTGTATGTTTGGTTGATTCAGGTTAGTGTGGACAAGTGGATGGATATAACGAAGATGGGATATGTGATTGCATCACGGTATAACGTAATCCTTGTATCGTTGTCCCGACAACAAAGCATGACATTTTTTCCTCTTAGAAGTCAACCACCACCTGATTCTTCTGAGCACCGCATGATATGTGTCGGTCACGTGTTTGGAAATCATTTTGTTCAGGTACATTGAATATAGTTAGTATAACAATTATGCAATGACTTCGCTGGTTCATTTGACACGGTCACCGCATGATATAATCTTTGTTCATGTACAACAGGTTTATTGAAAGACCATTGTCCCTCTTACCGCCTCCAGCGTTGTTGTGGTCAAGCAATTGTTATTCTCAGGCAAAGCAGTGGACAATTCCATATATTAGTAGAATGCATCAATACACAAGCTTGATGTCATTCAAAAGACACTATGTCGACCTATATGAAGACTAAACATGCATTGTTTATGTAATTGTATTCATTATGCGATATAATTTGTTGTAAGCCACTACTAACCAATTAATATTATTAAGTACTCGTTTCGTTAAGCAAAAAAATTGTCGGTCCAACAAAAATCATTTACGCGTATAGCATACATCATTGTCATAATTGACAACACATAATGACATGTATGCGTATTAAAGTTTGAGCGCGACAATACATTGACTAACTTGACTATACATTCTGAAGGAAACATAAACACGAAACATGTTCATGCGTGTCTATTTTTTTGTAAACAAAGTGAAGTAATCGCTCGGTCACAACCATCTATATATATAGCAGCCACGGCTAATAAATCACACATTATCTTGCTTTCACATAGTCTCCCAATTGGTACACAAAGTATGACATTTTTAGGAGAAACTAGCAGTCAGACGATTGTCAACTCAAGGTTGTCTTTCATTTTTCCAAATGGATCAATTATTCACAATGATACTGGTGTTTACTTCCAAACTTCAACTCCGGTGCCCATTCAAGTACCAAACAGCTATGATTTTGCAAGCCTAAAAACCAGAATACACAATACCTTTCAGCTATCCGACAAACAATTTTTGGATGAAATTCACTACCGGAAGCCATTCACCGATACAGGTAACCAAATTCGCTTTCAGTGTATGAAATTGATAAATGATGACGATGTCAACACAATGTTAATTTGTAATGATCAATTTTCTTGTGTTGGTCCGATTGAGTTATTATGCACCGTTGGAAGAAGACCAGATGAAATAATAAACTTACTTCAACACACTATGCCCCGTACTCATGATGTAATTATGTATTACAACGGGAAATGAAACATGCTACCGCAGAACAAATTTGTTGGATGCGCGTTCACAAGAAAAAATCCTAAGAAATTTCAAATTCCTTCAACATGTACCATCGATGAACTGAAGAATTTAATAAAGCCAGTTGCACCTAAAGGGATTCCCCCTCTTGAAATTCACGAATCACAAACGGTAAGACGATTGTTTTTCCGCCAACCAGGTCGCTTTGAATATTCAGATACGCTTATAAATATGAAATAAATGAGCTGAGGACCAACGAAGAACTGCTGAAGGTGTTAGTACAATCTAACTACTGGAAAAAATATGGACCATTAGAAATTTTAGCTATCTTTACTAAATATGTTGTGAAAATCAAAGACGAGGTGACTGCGACATCGCTAAACAACTGAATGCAATGTTTATTTTTTTGCTTTTTCGTTGATGTAACCTTTATCTGTTTACGGCGTGTTTAAATCCCATAATAAAGTTCAATGTGTTGTTTCAATGGTCCAAAGATAATTTATTTTAATTGTTTGACCTTAAAACCTTACGCAGACTTAGAAGAGTCGGATTCCTATTTTTTTGAATTTTCTGGCTCTTTTTTTAGGTGTTATTTGACGGAACCGGGAAACGAGAATAATTTTTTTTGGTTCTTTGACATCCAAACATGAGAAATAGCGGCCCTCAATTGTCTTACGACACTCGCACACCCACGGAAAAAACCCTCAAACATGGGTACTTGAACATGAAAAAGGGTCTCATTCCTATTTTTTTGGATTTTTGACTCTTTTTTTAGGTGTTATTTGACGGAACCTGGAAACGGGAATAATTTTTTTGGGTTCTTTGACGTCCAGACATGAGAAATAGCGGCCCTCCATTGTTTTACGGCACTCGCACACCCACGGAAAAAAACCCCAAGCATGGGTACTTGAACATGAAAAAGGGTTCCATTCTTATTTTTTTGGATTTTCTGGCTCTTTTTTAGGTGTTATTTGACGGAACCGGGGAACGGGAATAATTTTTTTGGGTTCTTTGACGTTCAAACATGAGAAATAGCGACCCTCCATTGTCTTACGCCACTCGCACACCCACGGAGAAAAACCCCAAACATGGGTACTTAAACATAAAAAAAAAAATCTGATTCCTATTTTTTTGGATTTCCTGCCTCTTTTATAAAAACATTTATTTTTAATGTAATTCTTACGAACAAAACTCATGATTTTAGCTTCACTTTTTTTTTAAAAAAAAAATTTAAAACACTCCAAAACTTCGCTTAAGGATCACGATCGGAATCAAAATCGATACGCCAGTTAATATCATAAAATAATGAACTGTGTAAAACAAGTCAACTACATTAAACTAAAAAGTGTAACAAATACAAAAATTCATGTCAACTACAAAATAAAAAATAAATACAATAATCAATGTTCTGTGCGGCGTCTCTGACGAGCCCTGACACTTCCATTAGCACTGACTCCCCCTCTGGCGATCGTCAGGCAGTCCTGCATAATCTCATATAACTCTGTGCCTGCAGTGACCATCCTAAGGTTGAGCACACGCTCCAACCTATGTGCAATCGCCTCATATCCGTCATAATCATCTTGTGACAGTCATCAAAAACATTTATTATAAAATTTAAAATAAATAACAACTCATCAAACATTAAACGCGCAAAAATTCTTACCACTGCATGTCGAGGCGGGTCAAATGCCACTGGAACCTGGGGGCTGGGCAGCTGTATGTACTCCTCAGGGTCTGCGGCTGGTGCATCTCTAGGCTGGTCACCTGCCTGGATCGATATCATGAATGGGTGAGATATGCGGAAAAACCACTCCATGTAATCCGCAGATACCTGCCCAGGCACTAGACAAAGCTCACCCACAGGTAGTACGTGCTCCGCAAAATGCATCCACCTGTCATCTATATCGTCATGTGACAATCGAGCACTAACAGGCGGCGGAGGGATGCTCTGAATGTAACCAAACTGTCGTACCACCCTCTCCGGTCGAGCTGTGACCACCATAGGACCCCATCTCAACTGACCCTGGAATGATGAAATCAGCTCAAAGGCCCTAACCCCCCGATGCTCAGTGTACGACAACCAAGACACATCTGTGACAGTCAAAGCATCACAACGTGCCTTGTAAGGTGCTCCTGTGATTTCCTTCATGTGCGCCTTCGACGTCAACCACCGGGAAGCACGTGGGGACGTCTCCTGGTATGTATCATCTGTTACGCACTGGTGCACACTAGGGAAGTGCTCACAGAACCAGCACTACACAAAAAATGAGGTTAACATAACATAAAAACATGTTTAAATCATAATCGAACGTAACATATTAAAAAACACAAAATTTACCTGGAATAGAGTCAGGTACCCCGCAATCTGTCGTTTGGTGGTCCTAGAAGCCTCATCTAACTGGTTATACATATGAATCAGTGCGGCAACTCCCCAAGCATAACCACCACTCTGACCCAGGTCGCGAAAAGCGTCTAGGTGCACCACATGAACGTATGTTGCACTCTTATTAGAAAAAAGAGTGCAACCGACCAGGTGTAGCAGATAAGCACGAGCTGCTACAATCCACTGCCGGGCCTGACATCTCATCTCATAAATGTCTCGAACCCATCCTAGTCGTACGTATGCCCCACGTGTTAGGGCTGTCTCGGCTCTAGCCTCCTCGGTAGATACCTCAAGCAACTCTGTCAGCAAAAATATCGCCTCCTCCGTAGAAAGAGCATGAAAACTGTGCGACGCGCCAGTGATAGGCAAATGAAGGAGTGACGACACATCATCCAATGTGATCGTCAACTCTCCTACCAGAAGGTGGAAGGTGCTGGTCTCGCTGTGCCACCTCTCCACAAATGCGAATGTAAGTCCAGGATCGCCAGTAACAATTGAACAATCGATCAGTGGACTTAATCCCGTGGCACCAACCAGTCCTTCAATCTTAGGCACTAACCTCCCAATCAATGTCACCTTCCTCCCATGTGACACCAACTTCAAATCAGGACGTTCCTGATTTGAAGTACAAATTATACAATTATTAAAAAAAATTAATGATAAACAAATCAACAATGATAAATAATTAACAAATTAAAATACATGTTCACTCCAAATAGCGTGTGCAACATGGTCCGCAAATGATGTCAGCACGGACGGGTCACGTGGCCCACCAGGGAATCCCTCAGCATCATCAGCACCATGTACGTCCGCACGCATCTCAGGTGCCTCCTCAGCCAGATCAGGGACATCCTCAGTCATGTCAGCAACATCCTTAGCCATATCACGTGCATCCGCAGTCATCTGATGAACCCGTTGTCTACGGGCGGAGGCAGTAGGCCTACGCCTCTCGGGAACATCAGTTGCATCATGGTCATCATGTCTATCTCTGTCTATAAGTCTACCTATAGCACGACCTAAACCTCGTGTTCTAGCCATGATCTGCAAATCATGTGGAACTCGTATTTTTTTCGGTCAAAATATACACAACTTTCTTTATAAAAATAAAACAAGTTTATTTATAAACAAATAAGACTAATTTAAATCAAATTATTTGTAAACATCCACAACTTAATTTAAAAAAAATAAACAACTTCATTTATAAAAAAAAACACAACTAATGTAAAAATAATTAATTAGTAAACATCCACAACTTAATTTTTTTTAAAAATAAACAACTTCATTTATAAAAAAAACACAACTAATGTAAAAATAATTAATTAGTAAACATCCACAACTTAATTTTTTTTAAAAATAAACAACTTCATTTATAAAAAAAACACAACTAATGTAAAAATAATTAATTAGTAAACATCCACAACTTAATTTTAAAAAAATAAACAACTTCATTTATAAAAAAAACACAACTAATGTAAAAATAATTAATTATTAAACATCCTCAACTTAATTTAAAAAAAAATAAACAACTTCATTTATAAAAAAAAACACAACTAATGTAAAAATAATTAATTAAAAAATATTCACAACTTCATTTATAAAAAAAACACAACTAATGTAAAAATAATTAATTAGTAAACATCCACAACTTAATTTTTTTAAAAAAAATACTTCATTTATAATAAAATAAACAACTTTATTTATAAACAAAAAAACACAACTAATTTAAAAATATATAATTAACAAACAGACACAACTAAAATTATATATAAAAATAAAACAAAAATGGGAAAAAAAATATTTCAAAACATACACAACTTAATTTATACCATTTATAAAAAAAATAGTATTTTAAAAAAATTTCCAAAACACACACAACTTTATTTATAAAAATAAAAAACTTCATTTATAAACAAAAACATAAATAATTTAAAATTAAATAATTAGTAAAATACTCAACTAAAATCATATAAAAAATAAACAAAACCAATTAACAAAAATAATCAACTTAATTTATAAATAAAATACACTAATTTAAAAAAATAAACAATAAACAAAAACATACACAACTTCATTTATAAACAAAAAAACAAATAATTTAAAAATTAATATTTAGTAAAAATACACAATTTAAATTATAAAAAAAAAACATCTTTATTTGTCATCAAAAAGCCAAACCTCATTTTTTTTATAAAATCTCAAAAACAAAATAATCAAAAAAATATAATAATCATTCATTTTTTTTAAAAAAAAAAACAAAACAATATTTTTTAAAAATAAAAAACAAACTTCCGGAAGAAGTGGCGGAAAGTTCTTCCGAAAATCTCAAAGGTCATCCGGAAGAACCCTTTTTCCAGAATTCTTCTGGAAGAACCCTTCTTCCGGAATTCTTCCGGAAGAACTACTTCTTTCGGAAACTTTCCGGAAGAGGTGTTCCGGGAGACTTCCGGAAGAAGGGTTCTTCCAGATGACCTTTGGTTTCTTCCGGAAGAACACTTCTTCCGGAATGTTTCCGAAACAACTTCTTTCAGAAATTCCAGAAGAACCCTTATCGGATCTTCTGGAAGCCTTTTGATTTTTAAACGAAGGGCAATTTTGGAAGTTCATTGAATTGCTGGTGCAGCTAGCAACAGCCAGAAAAAGATGGTTAGTTTTCTATGAATCCTGATATTTGAATTGGCAAAATAAGGATTTTAGCAATTTAACAATTTATTATTGGTTGTGGCATGTTGATTTGGACATTTTTGTACCCTTTTCGATGATTTAAACTTTTAACAACTTTCGGTAATATTTCGTTATTTCTGGTTTCATAAATACTATTAATTAATTAGTATGTTTCAAATGGTAGGAGGAGTTTAATTCTGATCAGTGATTTTTTTGTCTGCTAATAACTTGTTAGAGTTGCCAAAAGGGTAGTATGAAGTGTCTTTGGTACTGGAGAAAAGGTTTCATCTGGCATTACTTATAAAACAATAGTATTCTTTAAGAACTTAATTATACAAGGAGCAATATAAATTAGATTAAAGGATAAGTAGATAATGGATAGTGGCTGCCGCAAATATTTTTAAAATTTTCAACTATGTTTTTATTGAGGTTGGATCCCTATTTGAAATGTACCATCTGGATCCAATAACTAATAATAGGCTTCGACCCATGCTGGTGTCCAAATGAAGGTTCCGAGAAGGTTTTGGAACATTAAGAAACTTATAGAATTGTTTTGGTTGATTAAAATAGATGATGGGATTAATATGTCGTTGATATGAGTGGAATTGAATTCAGATTTCTTAAACAATGTTTCGGTTTCTGAGTTTTGTTGATGAAAAAATATAGTTGGGATGGGAGACTCCATTAGAGGTGATATCAAATTCTCAAGCAAAAATTAATCATACTTTACACCAATGTCATAATGACGAAAAAAAATAAATGAATGAATTTTAAAAATACTAAAAAAAAAATTCTTGTGTTTTCCGGTTCAACATATTAACCTACAGTTGAATCCCTGATTGGGAGTTATACAACTAGGCTTTATAGTAGTTGTTTTCAGTAATGATTTTTCCCATTAATTTGGAGAGGTAATGTAATATGTTTTCAATTTCTATGTACAGGTGCCAATCCATCAAAATAATTGTTATCCTAATTTTCATATCCGTACGAAGTACAGTTACTAGTATTTGTGCTATTAAGAGTGTCATTGGAGCAGTAAAAAGAAAGAGTGGTCATTGGAGGATTCTGTCATGGACTTTTTTCCTCATCCATCAATTATGAAAATTTGCCTTTATTTGAACTGTATATCAATAGCTTTAATTTTTGTGTTGTAACAAACTTTAAAGATGCAAAGGGGAAAACTAGGCTAGCTAAAGATTTCTAGCATTTGTTTGTATGACTAGTTGCTTATGAAAGTTTTCTTTTATTTGAACGGTATATCAATAACTTTTTCATTTCTGTGCTGTCACAAACTTAACAAATGCAAAAGTGAAATTCAGGCTAGCTAAAGATTTCTAACATTTGTTTGCATGACCAGTTTCTTGGGTAAACGACTTGGGTAGTTTTAATCGATTTTATTTTTATTTTTTCTCTATTAGAAACAAAGTCAATTATATAATAATTTCTTTTTAAAAGATAAAATTTAAATAAAAGTTTCTTATATTCTTATCATAAAGTTTTTAAATAAAATGGTGACGTGAAGTTTTTTCATCGTTAAATAGCCTCCATTAAGTAAATAATGCAGATTTAAAAGAATCTTTTGAAAGTATTTATCATTTAATTTGAAAACTTGATCATTAGGATATATAAAATTTAATCTAAGTTTGGTCCTTTCTTAAAGAGCATACATAGATGTGTAAAATACAAATTATGCCCCGCCAATTAATTTTAGAAAACCAAATGATTTAAGTTAGTACGTAGTTTGTGTAGAGATTGATGTTTTCAGAAACTTTGAAGAAATAAAGGTAATAAACATTTTACCCTTTAAAATATTACTCTAGTAGTACTTTTTACTCTTATATACTTTTTTCTGTCTTAAATACAAGAAACAATACTCTTATTTTTTATCTTAACTAAATAAATTTCAATTAATAAATTCTTATTTAATGAGATTATTTTTAAAATATTATTTATTTAATACAGTCAATTTTTTTTATACTTGATATCAAGTTTTAATGAGAGATAATTTAGGGGAAAGAAGTTATTTTTAATTAAAAATGACACAATTTAATATAATTAATTAATTTTTTAATGTGTAAAAAAGTTATTTTCTTTCCTTATAATCTTGACCGGAAGGGAGTATCAAATTACACAAATACACAATAATTTAACATAATTTAACTGCAGCGGAATTATGTGAACATAATTTTTGTTGTAAAAATATATTTGGGAAAGGAAGAAGTGAGAGCAGGCGTTTGCTTGGGAAAAGGAACAACAAGCTTCTATTTTGGGAAGGTGAGGGTGGGAACGAACATGGAAGCCATGAGAGAGAGAAAGGAGCGAACGAATACATTCTGAAAAATTTAGTTTTGAAAATTAATTTTCAAAAAAGGGTATTTTGGAAGGAGAAAAAAGATATGTTAGTAATTTAGGGAGGTGAATTTAACAAGGAAAAACTTAGATACAATTATTTAGGTACTTTTTGTATTATTTTCCAATTAGAATTAGAATATTGGTAATTTGCATGCATACAAATTTATTATGTTGATTACTAATGTGAAACTCTAACTCTTGATGGGACAACAATACTAAAAGTGCGTAAGAACTATATCTAACTTTTTTCCATTTAACAATTGTCTCAGGGTAAATGAAAGTTGAATTAGTTACATTGAATTGGTTTGGTTTGGATTTTGGAAAAAATTTCAACCAATTTGATTAAGATCGGCTTGATTTGATTTGGATTTGGATCATTGAATTGTGATAAAAGTAAATAATTGCTATATTTTCTTCAAGTTTTTATCTCCACTTACTGTGTACTCTATATAAATATTTAAGTTTCAGTTTGAAGTGAACCACCTTATAGATAGGACATACTCCATAGTGACTTATGATAAAATCGAGTTTTGAATATATTTTGCAATGAGTTTTTGAGAATATTTGTTAGAAAAACTCACGATTTGGTCCAAGTTAGTGTTAGAAAGGTATTTTAATAGGCTAAAGAGCTACAAAGTTGAGTTTTGGACTCAAATTTGCCACTTTGTTGAACATCAAAATTGTGTTGAAAACCACGACTGTGGTGGATCCTACACTATTGTGTTGAGTCAACCACAACTGTGTTGAGAGCAAGCCAACCTGGTACAATTCCCATAAAAAGAGAATCAATGTCATCATCACCAAGCAAGATAATGCTGATCCAGGGAACTCAATAGCAAAATTTAAAACTTGAATTAACCGCCAAAAGACCACAGTCATGCTGGGACCAGTAAGGCCATGTTGATGCTACAAAGACAATTACATTTTAGTCATTATAAATAGAAGGCTTAAATGTAATTATGGTCTCCTTATTTTGTTTGATCCATACTTTTGGTTCCTCCATTTTAAAATTGAGACATTTGATCATCTTATTTTTTAAAATATGCGATTTTAGTTTTTCAATTTTAAAATAGAGACATTTAGTCCTCTTATTTGAAAAAATTATAATTTTGGTCAAATTTTCAATTTTGTTTATATTTTATTTCTTTTATTTTGATTTAATTGAATCCTAAACCTAACATATTCATTTAAGGTATCATTGAGAAATGATTTAATTAATTACGAAATAAGAAATAAAATAAATAAAATATAGACAAAATTAAATATTAAACCAAAATTGTAGATTTTCTAAAATACGTGAACCAAAATTGTGGATTTCCTAAAATATGGGGACCAAATGTTTATATTTTGAAATAAGGGGACCAAATTTCAAATGTTTTAAAATTGAAGGATCAAATGTCTCAATTTTAAAATAGAAAAATCTAAATAACATATTAAGTAAAATAGAGGGACCAAAATTGCATTTAAGCCTAAATAGAAAATAGGAACCCTCAATTATCTGATCTTTTATTTTGTTTTTTAATCTGAGAGTTCTGTGTAAGAAGGCTTTTGTGTAAGGGACTCTTAATTGAGGGAGGATGTAGAGGCTATTATTGGACATTTTGAAGTTTCTTCCCTTCTTGTAATCTTTATGTCTATTATTGGAAATTTCTGCTTCATCATGATCATGAGTGGCTAAATTCTTAGGGCTTGGATTATGATGTAACTATAGTCTTGTACCTCAATTCTAATTTTAATGAAAATCTTGATGTTATTAAGTCAATTGTTTTTCTTAACTATTTTGATTGTTATTTTGGAACTGATTACTCTAAATTTTAGTTAATTTCTTATCAATAACCATTTGCCTGTGATTAATTGACTTGCGAAGAAGTTGAATTTGTATAACTTGTATGACTAAACCTGTTATATGAACTCCCAATAAAATTAATATGTTCATTACCTCTCTATGAATTTACCTTTGCCCTAATTTAATTTTTCTATGGCCAATTGAAAATTGAATTAGGAAAAGGGTATTATAAGACCATGATCAAGAGCTAATAAATGAATTTAAGAGGTAGCTGGCAATTAAAGTGTGGATTAGGGTTTTGATTAGAATAAGAACTGGGGGAAATGAGGTATACGTAAAATCACAATCCTAGGCTAACTCTTGGATTATTATTCTTGCATTGATATTGTGTGCTTACTCTATTCTTTCTTTTTCCACAAATAATTGATAACAACTTCTCAAATTGTTGATTAAATAAAAATTGTTTTGTTGATTGCAAAATTGAATTATTTGGGAATTGCCATTAGTCCTTTGGGTATGATAACCAGATTTAGGTCCATTGTAAGTGCCATATAGGGTGCACTTGCCCTTAGCGAAGATATTTTATGCATCAAGTTTTTGGTGTCGTTGCCTGAGACTAGTTGAATAGTTTTTGAATAATTGATTTTGTGTGAGCCAAGAAATTCTTGTTTGTAGTGTTCATAGTTTTTTATTTTTATTAATTTTTTGTTTTACTTCTTTCTATTTTGTTTTTTTAATTGTGTTTGTTTAATTTTTAAGATTTTTGAAGTTGAGTTTATTTCTAATTTTTCCTTTTCTTGTTGCATTTTAATCCTTCCTCTTGTGTTGATAGTTTATGCTAACTCGATCTTAGAGACCAACACTTGTGAAGAACATGAGAAATAGAGTTGAACAAAAAAGGGAAATGATTGCTACAAGTGGAGGAGGCAATGTCGGTGGAGTTGTTAATTAATAATGATCCAACAACTGAACAAACATTGTTGGACTATATCACTCCTAGGGGGGTAGCAAACATCATTTGTTGCTAGACTTGGTGGCATCAATGTTGAGCTAAACACATGGATTCCTTCAAATGATAGAAAGAAGTCAGTTCAATGGGTTGTGTAACATCGTGAAATTTCCTTCTACATTTCTTTTCTACACATGTAAAAAAAATTTACTGTTAAAGACTAGACAATGGAAATTTTGCACTGTATAATTTAATTTTATGACTGTTGAACAAGTGGCCTCAATAAATTAAGAGGGGAGGTGAATTAAGTTTCAAAATTTCCAACTAACAAACTTTTAACCCCCTTCCAAATGATAGGCTCAGAATGCAGAAGAAGAAGCAACAATCAATTTAATAATGTTCTTTAAACATGCAAGACAAAATTGATTGCAATAACATAAATGAGATAAAGGAAGAGAGAAATGCAAACTCGATTTATACTGGTTCGGCCACTTCCCGTGCCTACGTCAAGTCCTCAAGCAACACACTTGAGATTTTCACTAACTTTGTAAAAATCCTTTTTACAACTTCTGAACACTCGAGGGATCCCTTTCCCTTATGTTCAGGAAACTCACAATTCAAGAAACAATAGTCTCTTGATTACAATTGACTTTCTGAGATGAACTAAAAGATTTCTCTCCTTTAGAGTGGATGATACAAATTAAAGTTCCTAGAGGAATTTCTTTCTTTTATAGATGATAATAGAATTTGAAATTCCTGGATGAACTCTCAATAGATTTGCAAGTGTTTCCCTAGAGTTGTTGAGAGAGCATTTAGCAATAAATTTCTCTCTTTTAGAGATGATAATACAATTTGAAGTTCCTGGATAAACTCTCAATAGATTTGCAAGTGTTTGCCCTAGAGTTGTTGAGAGAGCATTTAGCAATAAAGTTCTCTTAGAATATATATCTTTCTCTTGCTTTTCGAAGTCAGACACACATATATATGCCCTTCGTGCCTTTTCAAAATGGTTTGAAGAGATGTGCCTTTTCAAAAAGCTTTTTCTGAAATTCTTCATTGGTAATCGATTACAGGTTTCTGGTAATCGATTACACAGTTATATTTTGAAGGGTCATGACTTTTCAAATTGAATTTCAAGAGTTCCGTTGCTGGTAATCGATTACAACTTTTAAATTCAAATTTCAAAACCGTTCTAAAAGCTGATTTTTCAAAATTGTCTTCTGATAATCGATTACACTGCCTGGTAATCAATTACCAGAGCCTTGATCTCTTGGAAACACTTGTTTTAAGGCAAAGGCTTGATCTTGAATTAATCCTGAAGCAATGCTTGTTTGTTGAAGCAACCTTGTATTAATCTTGAAGCAATACTTAACCTTTGAATGTTTGTTGAAATAATCTTAAAAGCAACCTTGTTTGATTATTCTTTGGCATCATCAAAATCATGTATTCATACATTCACATTCTCTCCCTTTTTTATGATGACAATCATTATCAAGTGAATTCTTTTTTACATCATCAAAACCTGCATGATTCATATTTTCCCCCTTTTTGATGATGAAAATCATTATTAAGCAAATTCTTGTTGACATCATCAAAACCTGCATGATTCACATTCTTCCCATTTTTGATGATGACAACCATTTGTAGGTTAGGAGTAAAAAAACAAAAGAATATCTATCTAGATAGTTTACTCCCCCTTGATTTTGCAATGATTGCTTATATGAAACAATTGAAGATTACATATATTTCATATATAAAAAGTTGTCTCATAAGCCCTTACTATCTTATCTTTTATCATTATCAAGTGAATTCTTTTTTACATCATCAAAACCTCCATGATTCACAATGACCGTGTGATTTAATTTATGCTCTGTATGATATTAATCGTATAATTTTAGAGTTAACTTTATTTATTTTTTGTGGAAATAATTTATTTAGTTAGTTGACATAAATTGGAAACTGCCTAGATAAAAAATTTCATCAGTAGTGAAATTGCATTATGCACTGAGCACAGTGTAATTTAACTATGTGTGAGAGTGTTCTCTGTATGAGGATTACTCTAGGTACATGTATTCCTAGGGAGATTAACACAATAACCTACGCAATTAAGATAATATTTACTGGTTTTGGTAAAAGGAGAAAATACCCATTTTTGGCAAATCTTATCCCTTCCATTTTTTGTTGTTTTGCAAAAAGTAAAAATGCCCATTTGTGGTATGGCTTGGCACGTTCAAATTGGCTGCCAAGGGGGTCACTGAAAGTGTCACAAAGCCTTGTCAAAGAGAGCCTACACCAAAGCTTATTGGCCTTTGTGAACAAAAAATCTTTTGGAGTCTTATCCCTTCATTTGTGCATGAAATTAAAGCTTGAGGGAGGGGAGTTCAAGTATTTTTCTTCTTCTTCCCAGCTGGTCCTTGGTATTCTTGAGCCCTTGAGTCACCAAGTTTAGGTAAATGAGCTTCATTCTTCATCCTAGACTTGATTGCTCTTTATTTTCTTGTTCTAGTTTCTCTAATAACTTAGAACTATCATTTGTTTTACTCATGAAGGGAAAATTTGACCTAAATATTCTTCATTCTTCTTAAAGATTTTGTGAGTTCTTCAAGAGGTAAGGGGGGTCTCTCTAACTCTTATACCATGTGCTTGTTGTTGAACTTCCTTGAACATGTTGTTGCTTTGAAATTTTTGAGCTTGCTGTCATGTCATGAATCTATATCCTGAGATATTTTCCTTTAGTTTTTTATGCCAAAGATGAGTTATTTCCATGTTAAAACAAAGATTTAGCCTTAAATTTTACCCAAATCGAAGTTTCCTAGCAAAAGTTACAAATAAAAAAAGTTTAAGGACTGAGAGTTACAATAGTATGCACTGCTTTTATTAAAGTTTTGACCTCAAAAATGAGTTTGTTAGGTTTGAAAATATAGGATAGCATATAAGATTTACGAAAATCTAACTCTCGAAGCATCGAGAGCACTAAAAATAAGTTAGGAGTGAAACTGTGAAAAATCGAGTGACAGAGAGATTTTAGACACTAGATAACTCAACTTTGGAATCCTTGTCTCTGTATAAATTATCTTAGAATTATTTATTTCCTAGAACTGCTTATTTATTTACTCTATATTGCTGAGATAAATGCGAGATATGATGTCTGATGTATGTTTTGAAAGTGTGATATTTCTCTGCCGATAAAATTACTGAAATGTGTGCATGTATTCTATTATGATTATTGAATGATAAGACCACAAGAGTGTGAACTCTGGAAATTATATCTGTGACATGCGAGTTTATTTTATAATATATATTTTCTGCATATTGTTATTTTTGTTTGTATGCGCTATGGTTTGGGTCCGGGGGTGTTTGACCCTCAACAAATTGTTTGTTATGTCTAGTTAGATAGTCATAATTACAACCGTTATGTTGTCCAATTATTTTGTGTGACAAGTGGTTTTATCGCTTAAGGGGCCACTACTGGCTCCTTGAAAGTAGTACATAGGCCTGAGTCTCATCTCGCTTTGTTGTTTGTTTGTTTGCTTGTATGTGTCCGTTGATGCACGTGGCACGAGAGCTATGCAAACGATGCAATCACTTGTCACACAAAATAATTGGTTCTATTTTCTTCTGTGAAAAGGTGAGGTTACATTGAGAAAGTGGATGATGGACAAAGATATACTGGGGTATAGTGGGCGGAAAGGTTCAAAGAACCTAGGGAAATTAGCGAGTGATAACCACCCGACATTTGGTGCACTCATTAAGCGCGAGTAACTCATAGGCCTTACTTTGCTACTCCTAACGGGCTTCAAGACTATGCTTTTTGAGTTGGGTGATGAGGGATCGGTGTATGATGTATTTGTATGTAGCGATCGCTCCTGATTATCATCCACATGATTTTGTAAGACCATCAAGACCTAGGAGGATTAGTGGTAATGATTGGGCCCAATGGTGAATTAAGTGTAATAGTTACGTGCTTAGGACGTGAGAGTGTTGTTTGGTTAGACAACCACACACAGTGGTTACATAGATTGTTTTAATTTTATTTTACTATTGCCTATTGTTTGTGGCATTCGAGAAATAGAGGACTCACCCCTACAACCAACAACTTTTAGGTACTAACAATGCCGAGTACACTGAGGCGTCTGCGGGCTCAGTGTAGCTCGCAAAGAGAGTGAGTATGGTCCTGTATCATAACGCGGGCTACATGTTACACCTACCTTACTCAAGTCCACATAGTGCCAACAGGTAGACCGGATACAACATGCATCGAGTACACCAGTGGAGGTTAAGGGGAATGAGGTGACCATTCAAACATGTCATCTGAGGAGATGGAGGAGTACCGAGAACTATTGAGGCAGTTGGAATCGACACTTGAGGAGGAGAGTGACTATTCTTTCGAGGACACGTCTTAGTTAGTTCTATACTTCTAGTGTGATAAGTGGTTTGCTCTAGTTCTAGTTGTTTTATTGTTTTGATGTATTTTGAAAAATATTTTCTCCACAGACATGTATTTTGTTGCAGCAAGGATGAAAAATGTAGTTTGTTTATTATCACACTATTATGGGCTGTATTTGTATATTTCTCTCTGACACAACAATTTTTATTTTAGTTATGTATGGAAAGTAAATTACTCTACATCTGCATCTATTTTAATTCGATGCAACTATTTAGCATTTTTTTACTATAGTGGTTTGTTTTTTAAAAAATAGTATAGGAAGATGTTTTATTGTTTATAAGTAAAGGTAAAAAAATTAACACGTATTTCTAAAATGAATTAAATTAAAGTATTTTCAAGCAATATTTTCAGTTTAAAATTTGAGGCGTTACAGCCTGCCTACTGAAGATCTTATTAGGGATTTGAAGAGGTTTATGAGAATTACTAATATTGTTAAGTATCCTCGGGTACCTGCGGAGTACATTAGATTAAAAACTTTTTCATTTTCACTGAACAAGAAATTCTTGGATTGGATTTGGTCGCTTCTGGAGCACATCACCACCTAGGACATGTGTGCCAACAACTTTCTCAGAAGATACTTTTTTGTGGTGAAGATGAGCAAATATAGAGAGAGATTGGTAATTTTGCTTAAAAAGAGCAGAAGAATCTATCAGAAGCATGGGAGAGATTTTAGGAATTGTTCTGGAGCTACCTACATTATGGCTTTAGCCCATAGAGGACTATTCAAATTTTCTAGGGAGGTGTGTTTTCACATAATAAGACAAGTCTGAAAGCTACTTGTGGGGGGGGGGGCACTAAGAAGCTACCTTTAGAAGCAAATCAGATTATTGAGAACATGGCCTCTAATGCCTATAATAATACTAGAGATAATGGATTTTGAAGAGGTCAACTAAAGTGAATCAGGTGAAGGCTAGCTCATCTAGCTTGGGCATTGATTAGAAGCTTAAGATGTTGACTAAGAAGATGAAGACCATAATGAAGGCACATGCATAACTTTTGACTACATTTCTTCCACCCCCTACTTGTGATAAGTGTGTGAAAGTTCATAAGGGGGGAGAATGTCCTATGAAAAGTGTCCTTGATCAAGCCATGGAGGAGGTGAATTATGTTGATATATGGAAGAGTTTAGGTATGATCCATATTTTAACACATATAACCAAGTATGAAGGGATCATCCTAACTTTTCTTGGACACACTAGAAGTACCAAGGTCATAGGAAGAGGTAGAGTTAGAATGTGTAGGATGCTATGATGCAGTACATGGCCAAAACTTTGAATCTAACAACTCTAATGTCTCAAAGAGCTTCTTGTACCTTTCTTTTCAAACTGAAGTTAATCCCAAGAAGAAGGATGTGAATGTTGTGATGATCAGGAGAAAGAAAGCTAAGGAGGAATTAAAGAAGAAGTAAGAGCTAACTCTAGTTCCAGAAAAAGAAGTTCTTGTTAAGGAGAACCCAACTGCTAAGAAAGAGAAGGAAAGGAAGTATTGACACCTCCACAGATATGTATTTATTTCCCTCAAAGTATAGACAATTTGCTAAATTTCTTGAAATGTTTAAAAAGTTCCATACTAACATTCATTTTGCTGATGTCATTGCTTAAATGCCAAAGTATTCAAAGTTTTTTTTAAAGAAATAATTTCTAATAAAAATAAATTTTCTAAATTTGAGACAATTGTTCTCAATGAGGAATGATTTGTTGTTGTGCTTGTGAAGTTGCCCTACAAGATAGGAAATTCTTATTTTGAATTTTTTATTTATTTAAGGGACATGAATTAATTTAATGCCTTATCTATTTTTAGAAAAATAGGCATGAAGGAACTACAACCCACAAACATTACTTTACAGCGCGCTAAAGGTCTATTGCTTACCTTAAGGGAATAATTAAGGATGTTGTGGTTAATGTAGACAAGTTCATCTTTCTGGCAGATTTTCTGGTGCTTGATATGAAGGAGAATGAGGACTTCCTGATCATACTGGGGTTAAGGTTAGGCAAACTCACTCTTAGGTTGGGGACTAGTTCTACGGTGCATAGGTCTTGCAACGTGCAAGATTTAAATAATAAGAATGATAGCCATGTGGTATTTTAAGGGAAGATCTGGCAGTGGATATTTTTTAGGCTTACAAAGCACTTGTGATCAAATGATCGATGTGTTATTTAAAAGGAAAATAAACTACATGGATGTGTATTTTCTTTGTCTTTATTTTAAAATTTCAAATCCACTTTTGATTGTTGCTTCACGGGTTGGGTTATCCCTTTACCCGTGGAATTTGGTAGCACCATTCATTCATGAAATTCTGATATCGATGACAGATGTCGTACCGGATGTCACGACATCATGCTTCAGAACATGCAGATTATATTTGACAGTATGAACAGATTAAACAAGTAAATAACACAAGAGAATTGTTAACCCAGTTCGGTGCAACGTCACCTACATCTGGGGGCTACCAAGCCAGGGAGGAAATCCACTAAAATAGTGTTAGTTCGAAGATCTAACAGCCACTGTTTACAACCTTCTCACCTAACCACTACCCATGCAACCTCTACCTAAGAGCCACTCTTAGATATGAGAACCCCTCTCACTCCCTCTCAATCACTCTCCCGTGTTTACAAATAAATCAAAGACACACCAGAGATTGCTCTCTGAACAAAAGAAATCAACTCTACACACTCAGGTCCAACACTTGATGTTAGGGTAACATCAAGGTGGCTCACAAAACACTCAAGTCCCAAAACTCACAAAATAACTCTTCAATCTCGGACTTGGTGAGGAAAAACCGTGCAGCCTTCATGTTTATATAGCAGTGTACGTATCTGGGCTGTAACTACTTGCGCTGGATAAGATCTATCATTCTCCTGAAAATCTGCACTTAAAGATCTAAAAGATAAAGTTTTATCTTTTAGTTTTTATCTTCAATCTCTAATCCCTGAACGAAACTATTCAATTTTGTAATTCAAACTTTAATTATCTTTTAATCCGTTCCTAGAGATAGAGCGTCTAATCTGTTGCTAACTGCACAATAATCTGTTAAAGATATAACAGATTTATGTGTCCAGTATTTTCGGGCAGGATGTCCTGGACATCGTATCCGACATCGTGGATCCTGCAGCTTCAATTCTTCATTTGACATTTTATCTTGCCTTGTGCATTGTGCAGCCCAATTTGATTCCTTGACATAATGTTAGACATCATGTGCAGTAACTCCAGCTTTCCTTCATTGTCTAAGTGCTTATGTTTTAACAAAATTTTAGCCAATCTTTTAAAACTCAGTAAAGCTAAGCACTAACAATCTCCCCCTTTGGCAAATTTTGTCTAAAACATACTTAGACACTTCCTGAGCAGGTACGAGCAGTCATGCAAGTGGGATCAGCAACTTTCATTATCAGAGTAATCAAGCACAGCAGTCTCTGTAGTGGTGACAGCAAAATTCTGCAAGTTGCAAGTCGTTTCCAGGATCTACAAGTCTTTTCCAGGATGTCAAGACATCTCACGTGACATCAGCTTTCTGCTCCCCCTGTCTCCATGCTCTTACTGCAGCATCTTCTATCAGCTACTAGTTTCAGTAGCTTACATCAATCATCATCAGCAGATACTACTCCCCCTCAAACTCATAAATCATGCATAATATAATATCCTACTATAGCCTACTAATTGCATAATATCCACTACTCCCCCTTTTTAGACAGAATTTGGCAAAAGTAGAATGCATGAAATTAATGTGCAAATATTACAGACCAATAACTAGTAAGAGTAACAGCAAAAATAAAGTTCTGATGGTCATGGGGTGGCATCAGCTTCTGCTGCATCTTCCTCTTCCTCAGCAGCTTCTTCTTCTTCTTCAGCTGCTTCTTTGTCTTCCTCAGCTGCTTCTTCATCATCAATGCCACTGTCTGAGAGCCTTTTGATCAGGTGTTCCAGCTCCATTTTCTTCTCTGTGGTGGCTTTGATGGTTGCCTCCAGCACCTTGCATGTGTCCTTGAGTTCAGCAATCAAAGCATCCTTGGACACAGCACCTGAAGCAGCAGCTTTCCCTGATGTCGAGACAATGTCTGGGACATGTGTCCCCTCAAACAGTTTGTAATGCAGGGATAGAGGAGATTCTCTCTTCTTCACAGAGTCAATGTTGTTTAAAATATTGGGATGTTGACTCAACATAATGCCACACAATACAGTTGGGAAGGCAATGGGTAATTTGACAGCAAAAGATTCTGAATGCTTAACAGTTTGATCAAAAATATAGTTTCCAAAATTAAATTTGGACTTGGTTCCAACAGCATACAGAAATTTACCCAAACCTGTGGCAACAGTGGAAGTATGATTGGTGGGTACCCAGTTGGCAGTGCCAATCCTATGCAGGATTGCATACTTCACACTTAGCTTCCCTGCAGAAAGCTTCCCTTTCTTTGGCCAATGCTGGACTTGTTTGGCAGTGATTTCCTTGGCAATTTGATGCTCAGAAACAGCAATATCCACCACTCCTTCAGTTGGTCTGCCCAGGTATTTGTTGATTACAGCAGGGGAGAATCTAATCCCTTTTCCTCTGACAAACACTGTCTGATACTCATCACTCTTTCTGTTTGTTATGTCAGAGGGAATGTTGACAATGAATTCCCTGACTAGACTTTCATAACAATCTCCCAACTTGGTGACAGTTTTCAGCAGTCCAGCAGCCTTGATGAGGTCCATGATCTCCTTGCAATCCAAGGCATCTCTTCCCAGTTCTCTTTCTAAAGCAAGTCTGCGTTGATATACAAATTTCCACCTTTCAACATTGCCAATGGAGTGGAATGAAATGTTGTCCAATGGGGCATCAGGGACATTTCCAGGCACCTTTTTCCCTGATTTCTTCACTCTCTTGATGTCGGGAACATCTAGTTCGACATCATCATCAGAATCAGATGAGGAAATTTCTTTCCTCTTCTTGGAAGGGATTGCAACTTTGCTCCATCTGGATGTGGTAGGAGTGATTGGTGTGCTCTTCTTCTGTGCAATAGTTTTGATTCGTCCAGACCTAGTGATGGGGGTTCTTCCCTTTCTGCTTTGTAATCTTTCTGCAATGCCAGGTGCCAACTGTTTGGCAATGGGTTCCTCATCAGATTCTACTTCTTCTAGGTCAATGAGGTCACCTGGAGCAGGTTCTGGTGCCCTTGTTGCAGGGGTCTCCTCTGTGGCTTGATCCTCTTCCTCTGTTGATTCCTTTTTACTGGATGAAGAGAGGACTTCAGCATTTGGGGTGGAAGATGTTGGAACATCTTTATCAGCATCAGGGACAGAAGCATTTTTCAAAATGCTACTCACAATACTGCGGATCTTCTTATCCATCTCCGTGTCTACTTCCCTAGGACTTGTTGCAAGGCTAGGGTTTTCAGAAATCTTCACTCCCTGTTGTCTTTTGGAGACCAGTTTCTCAGGAACAGGGGCTGGACCAGGAATCATTTGTATGGGTTGGATATTGCATTCAGGTTGTTCCTGGTTTGATGGTGCTTTGGTGGATGATGGAGATGATGGTGCAGAGGGTGAACCAGGAGATGAAGTTTCTTTTGGTGAGGTAGCCATGGAGAAGCAGAGCCTTTGGAGTGGTTTCGTAAATCTCTGAGAGCTG
Organism: Glycine max; assembly: GCF_000004515.6. NCBI lineage: Eukaryota > Viridiplantae > Streptophyta > Magnoliopsida > Fabales > Fabaceae > Glycine > Glycine max. The sequence goes on along the minus strand of NC_038251.2, from coordinate 23,673,114 downwards.
TTGGGGAATGCTGATGAAACCGAGATTACCACGAAAATGTAAGTTTGAATGAGGAATGTAGAGGGACGTGTGAAGCAACGGTCGTATTTGTTTTGGCCCAGCAGTGAACGTGCTATTAACGTTTGAGCACGTTCAGACAGAAGTAATTGCTATAAGTCCTCTAGCAGACAAATGCCCAGCTTGCCCCTCAGCTTTTCAAACTGATTTGCATCCAATGCCTTTGTGAAAATATCTGCTACTTGTTCCTCAGTGTCAACATGCTCCAGGGTGATAATTTTATCATCAACAAGATCTCTAATATAGTGATGTCTAATGTCAATGTGCTTGGTTCTGCTGTGTTGAACAGGATTTTTAGAAATATTAATAGCACTCATGTTGTCACAGTACAATGTCATGACATCTTGTTCGACATTGTACTCCTTCAGCATCTGCTTCATCCAAACTAGTTGTGAACAGCTGCTTCCTGCTGCAATATACTCTGCTTCAGCAGTAGATAGGGACACGCAGTTTTGCTTCTTGCTGAACCATGAAATAAGATTGTTTCCCAAATAGAAACATCCACCAGAAGTGCTTTTTCTGTCATCTGCACTTCCAGCCCAATCAGCATCACAATACCCAACCAGCATTGAACCTGAACAATGACAGTACATAATCCCATAGTCACTGGTGCCATTTACATATTTCAGAATTCTCTTTACTTGATTCAAGTGACTTATCTTGGGATTGGCTTGATATCTTGCACAAACACCTACTGCAAAGGTGATGTCAGGTCTGCTTGCTGTTAAATATAGTAAGCTCCCAATCATGCTTCTGTACAGACTTTGATCAACACTGGTGCCAGCTTCATCTTTTGACAGCTTCAAGTGAGTAGGTGCTGGTGTTCTTTTATGGCTGGCATTTTCCATCCCAAACTTCTTGACAATGTTCTTTGCATACTTGCTTTGTGAGAGGAATATGGAGTCTTCCATCTGCTTCACTTGGAGTCCCAGAAAATAAGTCAGCTCTCCAACAAGACTCATCTCAAATTCAGATTGCATTTGTTGGACAAAATGTCGAAGCATCTCATTCGACATCCCTCCAAACACAATGTCATCAACATATATCTGTGCTATCATCAAGTTTTCAGCATCTTGTTTGATAAAGAGAGTCTTGTCAATTCCTCCCTTCCTATACCCTTGCTGAGTAAGGAACTCTGTTAGCCTTTCATACCAAGCTCTTGGAGCTTGCTTCAATCCATAGAGAGCCTTCTTGAGCCTGTATACATGATCTGGATGAGTTGGATCTACAAATCCCTTTGGCTGCTCCACATAGGCTTCTTCATTTAGGTATCCATTCAGAAACGCGCTCTTCACATCCATCTGGTACAGCTTGAATTTGAGGATGCAAGCTACACCAAGTAACAGTCTGATGGACTCATGTCTAGCAACAGGGGCGAAAGTTTCATCAAAGTCTACACCTTCAATCTGAGTGTAGCCTTGAGCAACAAGTCTGGCCTTGTTTCTGGTTATAACACCTTCTTCATTGGTTTTGTTCTTGAAGATCCACTTGGTGCCAATCACATTAGTTCCCTCGGGCCTAGGAACTAGCTCCCAAACTTCATTCCTTTTGAATTGCTCCAATTCTTCTTGCATAGCATTGATCCAGAACTCATCAGTCAGTGCCTCTTTCACATTCTTGGGCTCAATTTTGGAGACAAAACATGAATTGGAGACAATCTCAATCTCCCTTGATCTTGTAGTGACTCCTCTGTTTGGATCTCCTATAATCAGCTCCTTGGGGTGCATCTTCTGGATTCTAATGGAGGGACTCTTGTCAGGTTGATTGATGTTTGGTTCATCTGTAGCAGAATCAGAGTTTTCTGCATTTTCTGCACTTTTAGCTGTATCTGCTACATTGTCTCCCGATGTTCTGACATCTTCTTCGACATCCTTCTTTCTTGCTGGAGTTAGGTCATCAACAACCACATTGATGGATTCCATCACAGTTCTGGTTCTGGAATTGAATACTCTATATGCTCTGCTGTTTGTAGAGTATCCCAAGAATATTCCTGCATCACTTTTGGGATCCATCTTTCTCCTTTGTTCTCTATCTGCCAAAATGTAACATGGACTTCCAAAGATGTGGAAGTGCTTGACAGTTGGCTTCCTCCCTTTCCAGATTTCATACAGTGTGGTTGGAGTCCCTCTTCTAAGTGTGACTCTGTTGTGGATATAGCATGCTGTGTTCATGGCTTCAGCCCAGAGATTATAGGGAAGTTCTTTGGCATGAAGCATGACCCTAGCAGCTTCTTGCAAAGTCCTGTTTTTCCTTTCAACTATGCCATTTTGTTGTGGTGTAAAGGCTGCAGAGAACTCATGAGTGATGCCTTCAGATGTGCAGAATTCAGTAAACTTGCTGTTTTCAAACTCTCTGCCATGATCACTCCTAATTCTCTTGATGACACAGTCTTTTTCTCTTTGAAGTCTTAGACTCAACTCTTTGAATACTTCAAAGGTGTCTGATTTCTCTCTGATAAAGTTGACCCAGGTAAATCTGGAGAAATCATCCACAACAACATAGGCATACCTTTTTCCTCCAAGGCTTTCAACTTGCATAGGCCCCATCAAGTCCATGTGAAGTAGTTCCAGCACCCTGGAAGTGGTCTGATGTTGAAGCTTCTGGTGGGACATCTTGACTTGCTTTCCAATCTGACATTCACCACAGATTCTGCCTTCTTCTATTTTCAGATTGGGAATGCCTCTAACAGCACCTTTGTCAATGATTTTCTTCATGCCTCTTAAGTGCAGATGTCCAAATCTTTGATGCCATATTTTGACTTCATCTTCTTTGGAGGATAGACATGTGGAGGAGTAACTGGTTTCTTGAGGTGTCCATAGGTAACAATTGTCCTTTGATCTGCTGCCCTTCATTAGAACTTCACTCTTCTCATTTGTCACCAAGCATTCTGACTTTGTGAAGTTTACATTGAATCCTTCATCACACAACTGACTGATGCTGATCAAGTTCGCAGTCAGTCCCTTCACCAGCAGTACTTTGTTCAGACTAGGAAGTCCATCATGGACTAGCTTTCCCATTCCAGTGATCTTTCCTTTAGAGCCATCTCCAAATGTCACATAGCTAGTGGAGCAAGGTTCAATGTTCACCAGGAATTCTTCAACTCCTGTCATGTGTCTGGAACAGCCGCTATCTAGGTACCAATCTTCCTTAGCTGATGCTCTAAGTGAAGTATGAACAACAAGACTAACAATCTTGTGTTTTGGAACCCACATCATCTTCCTTCCGCTGCTGCTACTTTGAGTTCCATGATGTGGATGGCCATGTAGATGATAGCAAAAGGGCTTTATGTGACCATACTTGCCACAGTAGTGACACCTCCACTTCTTTCTTTTGCTCTTTTTCTGCTGCGTTCCATGATGTCGAGACCGATGTTGTGACATCGTGGCTCCAGTGCTGTTTTTGGCAGGAACAAATTCTGTCATGGTTATTCTGCCAGCAGATTTATGATTAAACCCAAGTCCTCTCTGGTTTCCAACATTCTTCCCAAGCTGTAGCACCTCATCAAGCATATCTGAGCCTTTATTCAGCATCTTTATTGATTTTGTCATGTTTTCCAGTTTAGAGTTCAGAAAACCAACTTCTCCTTTAAGCTCAGAGATCTCCTCTTCATGTGCCTCCTTCTCAGCCTCCAGATTTGCAATGACCTTCTTTAGTTGTGCTTCTTGCTGAAGAATCTTCTCACTTTTGATGCATAGTTTTCTATAGGATATAGCAAGCTCATCAAAAGTGATTTCAATGTCACTTGAATCTTCATCAGATTCAAATCTCCCAGTGAGTGCATTCACATCTCTGTCAGAATCACTTTCTTGTTCACTCTCTGTATCATCAGACCGACATATAGAAAGTCCTTTCCTCTGCTTCTTGAGATGGGTGGGACATTCAGCTTTGATGTGCCCATAGCCTTCACACCCATGGCATTGAATTCCTTTGCTGTGACTGGGCTTTTCATCTGACTTTTTGTGGTATTCACTACCTTTCCTGATGTCGAAAGGGATGTTCCGGACATGTGGTTTCTGCCTCCTGTCCATTCTGTTCAGCACTTTGTTGAACTGTTTTCCAAGGAGCACAACTGCGTTAGTCAGACCTTCATCAGTATCCAGGTCATACTCATCTTCTTCTCCTTCATCATTGGACACGAACGCCAGGTTCTTGCTCTTCTTTTCAGTCCTATCCGAGAGTCCTAGCTCAAAGGTTTGAAGGGAACCAATGAGTTCATCTACTCTCATGTTGCAAATGTCTTGGGCCTCCTCTATTGCAGTGACTTTCATGTCAAATCTCTTAGGCAAAGATCTGAGGATCTTTCTCACCAGCTTTTCATCTGTCATCCTTTCTCCCAAGGCAGTGCAAGCATTGGCAATTTCAAGAATGTTCATGTGAAAGTCATGAATACACTCTTCCTCCTTCATCTTCAGATTTTCGAATTTTGTAGCCAATAGTTGCAATCTGGACATCTTCACTTTGGAGGTTCCTTCATGAGTGGTTTTCAGGATCTCCCATGCATCCTTGGCCACTGTGCATGTGTTGATCAGTCTGAAGATATTCTTGTCAACTCCATTGAATAGGGCATTCAAGGCTTTGGAGTTTCCAAGTGCCAATTCGTCTTCTTCTTTTGTCCAGTCTTCTTCTGGCTTCAATTCATGAGTGGGCTTTCCTTCTGTGTCCAACATCTTGGGATGTTCCCAGCCTTTGATGACAGCTTTCCAGGTTCTGCTATCCAGTGATTTGAGGAAGGCCACCATCCTTGCTTTCCAGTATTCATAGTTGGTTCCATCCAGAATTGGTGGTCTGTTCACTGGCCCTCCTTCTTTCTCCATGTTCATCAGAATTTATCTCCCTAGATCTCACTCAGTGATTTAGAGTGCCCGCTCTGATACCAATTGAAATTCTGATATCGATGACAGATGTCGTACCGGATGTCACGACATCACGCTTCAGAACATGCAGATTATATTTGACAGTATGAACAGATTAAACAAGTAAATAACACAAGAGAATTGTTAACCCAGTTCGGTGCAACGTCACCTACATCTGGGGGCTACCAAGCCAGGGAGGAAATCCACTAAAATAGTGTTAGTTCGAAGATCTAACAGCCACTGTTTACAACCTTCTCACCTAACCACTACCCATGCAACCTCTACCTAAGAGCCACTCTTAGATATGAGAACCCCTCTCACTCCCTCTCAATCACTCTCCCGTGTTTACAAATAAATCAAAGACACACCAGAGATTGCTCTCTGAACAAAAGAGATCAACTCTACACACTCAGGTCCAACACTTGATGTTAGGGTAACATCAAGGTGGCTCACAAAACACTCAAGTCCCAAAACTCACAAAATAACTCTTCAATCTCGGACTTGGTGAGGAAAAACCGTGCAGCCTTCATGTTTATATAGCAGTGTACGTATCTGGGCTGTAACTACTTGCGCTGGATAAGATCTATCATTCTCCTGAAAATCTGCACTTAAAGATCTAAAAGATAAAGTTTTATCTTTTAGTTTTTATCTTCAATCTCTAATCCCTGAACGAAACTATTCAATTTTGTAATTCAAACTTTAATTATCTTTTAATCCGTTCCTAGAGATAGAGCGTCTAATCTGTTGCTAACTGCACAATAATCTGTTAAAGATATAACAGATTTATGTGTCCAGTATTTTCGGGCAGGATGTCCTGGACATCGTATCCGACATCGTGGATCCTGCAGCTTCAATTCTTCATTTGACATTTTATCTTGCCTTGTGCATTGTGCAGCCCAATCTGATTCCTTGACATAATGTTAGACATCATGTGCAGCAACTCCAGCTTTCCTTCATTGTCTAAGTGCTTATGTTTTAACAAAATTTTAGCCAATCTTTTAAAACTCAGTAAAGCTAAGCACTAACAATTCAATTAGGGTTTTTCTAGAATCGTAATCATGATATCGATGTTGTTTTGCTTATTTCTTCCCTAAGTTGTTGTTGTTCGCTCATTGTGACACTGGCACCGCTCTTCTCTACTCTTGCCCAAGCCTTGTTGTGCTTAATGATTTGCTTTTGTTATGGTGAGAATAAGGAGATTTTTTTTTGCTGTCTTAATTGATTCTTTAGTTCGATTTACATTAAATTCATGTGATCATAATTGTGTAGGGACACAAGAATGAGTGGTTGTGGTTGTAGTTTTCATTGCATATCAAAGTATTATAATGCCTTATTCTATACTTACACCAGTCGTATAACACCCTAATGAAATTTTTTATTAGCTTTGCAGGTTATAGACTAAAATTGCAACAAAGTATTGCTCAAATTTCTATGGCAGGATAATAAAAAAACACACTCACAAGTAAGATTGAATTTGTTAGTTGAATGCGAGTATTGCATTTTTTTTAGGTACATGTAAACTTATTATTATTTTTTTGTGGCTGTCATCGGGGTTTTGGAGGATATTAGCTTAATGGTTAACAACGATGACAATATATATGTTGATGAGGATGCAAATGAAGTTGACTAGGGGAATGAAACTAATGATGGAGTCCTAGAAATGGATAGTAATGATGTAAACAATATAGATGGTTTGGAAGAAGAAAACTCAATTTCTGAGGGAGAGGAAAATGAAGAGGATAAAGATGAATTAGTGGAAGATGATGAAGTATTGGAGGAGAAGAGTGACTTTGCATATGAATTTTGAGGATGTTTTGGGTTTGTTGTAAATGGTATAAGCATTAACAGTCTGGATGACATATACTCAATTAACATGCAGAATTTAACATTTGATCACTTGGAAAGGTTAGATTTTCTTGATCTAGAAACTACTTACCATTTCTATTGTTGGTATACTAGAGTGAATGATTTTTCAGTTTGCAAAAGCAATATAATTAGACCTACACAAGGGGGGATTCTACAACAAATATTTGTATATTTTTAGGCTGGTTATAGAAAAACTAGTTTAGGAAAAAAGAAAACATAAGTCAAAGAATAAATCAAGGTGTGGGTGCAAAGCAATGTTTTGTGTTTATGTGAACATTTCTACTTGTCGTTGGTGTATAAAAATATTTGTTATTGATCATAATCACACACTTTTGGGACTCCATATTATTGTGGAATGCTGGTAGGACATAGGAAAATGATAGAAACTGATTTAACGGAAATTAAAAATTACAAAAAGGTAGGCATTCAGCCTCCCCAAATGTATGTTGCCTTTGCCAACACATTTAGTGGGTATCAAAAGGTGGGATATATTAGAAAAGACACTTATAACCAAGTGGTTAGACAGAGGCGTCAACATTCATCTGATGCTAGTGCTACGTTGAAATACTTGCAAAAGTTGCATGCAAAAGACCTGATGATGGTTGTATCTCTTACTGTTGATGATGAAAATAGGCTCCAATATCTCTTTTGTTGTGATGGTGAAAGCCAGATAAAGTTTAAGAGATAAGGTGATGTGTTGGCTTTTTAGGCAACTTATAAGAAAAATAAGTATCTTTGTCCATTGGTGGTGTCGTTAGGTGTAAATAATCATAACCAAACAATTGTGTTTGGTGCAACACTAGTAAGCAATGAGACAAAAGACACTTATATTTGGTTGTTGGAGAAATTTTTTGATGCTATGGAGCAACAAGTTACATCTTCGATCATCATTGATGGTGACATTGCTATGAGGAATGCAATGAGAAAGGTGTTTCCAAATGTTCATCATCGGATGTGTGCGTCACATTTGTTACGCAACACAACTAGCAATGTGAAAAACCTAGATTTCTGCCATATTTGAAAAAGCATATGCTTGGAGACTATGATGTTCCCCAATTTAAAGACAAATGAAATGAAATGGTTTTAACTTGAGGGCTTGAAGATAATAATTGGCTTGTTGAATCATATACGAAAAAGTCTATGTGGTCAAAAACTCATATATGGGGAATTTTTTTTGCAGGTTTTAGCACTATATTCAGATGTGAAGCATTCCATGGATATTGTAACATTCCATTTTTCATAAATAAATTAAAAAATATTTTTATTTATAAATAAATAGAGTTTTAGAAGAAAAAAAATGATGAGGTTTTTATAATTAAATAATAAGAAATAACTTTACTAAAATAATGGTTTGAAGGAGAGAAAAAAAAGAAAGATATTTGATAGATTCATTTGATAGGATATAAAATAGAGTAATTGTTTATAGAATAATAAAAATAAATAAATAGGGTAGATAATAGGTTGTGAGTACCCTAGCTATAAATAGAGACATGTTATGTCAGTTTCCAGACTGACCATAGCTTCTGCACCTCCTCCTCCTCTCAATTTCGTTTTCTCTTTTCCCCGTCGTCATATTTTAGCACCAAGTTCGAAACTCAATTCCGAGCATGCTCACCATTGGAAATTACAAAAACATGTCGGAGCTTAGAGAAATACCCTTTGCATCGTAGCCTTTTCTTTTCCTGTAGAAACCCAAAACCATCTCAGTAAAACTACAATCTCGGTCTCATTAACCGTTGGATCGTCGTAAAATTTAGACACATGGTTCACAATTAATTTTCCCATCAATGAAGGCTTCAATGATATGTGAATATTATTACTGTCTATGTGTGTGTGTTTGTGTGTGTGTGCATGTGTATATATATATATTGTGTCATGTAAATATTATTACTGTGTGATGTGTATATGAGTTATTAGGCGTGATAAATTATTATAATGAGATTATAATATTGTTATGGAGATTGAGTAGTGCAAAGTGGAATGTGTCAATTTGCGAGATACATGTAAACATGAGATGATTGATTGTAACATAATGAGATGTGAAATTGTAAACATGAGTTTTAGTTGTAAGTAAGTGTGTGGTTAACACTTGATGTGACATTACTTGTGGTGTGAGCTGTGAATTGTACAATAACCCGACCAATGTTTATCTTGAGAAAAGTGTTGATGTGCAGTGTTAAAGGGAAAATGTAGATTTCCTATTTAGGAACTAGTGTTAAATTGTAGCGCAATGTGTTAAACGTGTTTGAAACATGAGTGTGAGGTCGTGAGTATTGTATAATTCATGGGCGGTGTCTATAAATTGAATATGTGATGAATTGTGGAATAACATGTTGCTTTGAGATTATAATATTGTTATTGAGATTGAGTATAAGTGCAAAGTTGAACATGTGTTAATTTGTGAGATACATGTAAACATGTGATGGTGGATTGTGTGAATGTATGTATACATGATTTTGATGATGTCAAAGAAGAATCTAACAAGGCTACTTCAAATGATAAGCATTTGCTTCAAGAATAATTCAAGATTGCTTCAACAAATAAAGCCTTGTTTCAAGATTCACTAAAGACCAAGCCTTGCCTTAAAACAAAGTGCTTTCAAGACATGCAAGGCTCTGGTAATCGATTACCAGGAAGTGTAATCGATTACCAGAAGACAGGGTTGAGAAATAGCTGTTGAAAAAGGTTTTGAATTTGAATTTTCAACATGTAATCGATTATCATATGTTTGTAATCGATTACCAGCAACGGAACTTGGGAAATTCAAATTCAAAAGTCATAACCCTTCAAATTATAACTGTGTAATCGATTACACAAACATTGTAATCGATTACCAGTGGAAAGTTTTCAGAAAATCTACCAACAGTCACATCTTTTCATTAGATTTGTGAAAGGCCATCAAAGGCTTATAAATAGGTGACTTGGGCACGAATTTTATAAAGAGAGTTTTGCTTGGTAAAAATGTCTTATCATCTCAAAAGACAATGAGAGAGATTCCAAAAGAACTTCATTGTCAAATGCTCTCTCAAAAGAAATCCTTGGCCAAACACTTGCAAAATCTATAAGGATTCTTACATGATCTTCATTGTAATATTCTTCTCTTGAAGAGAGAATTCTTCTTCCATTCTTCTTATTCAATGAGATTGGTTAAGAGACTGTGAGTCTCTTGTTGTAAAGGATTCCTGAACACAAGGGATGGGTTGTCCCTGTGTGGTTCAGACTTTGTAATGGATTTTACAAAGATAGTGAAAATCTCAAGTGGGTTGCTTGAGTACTGGATGTAGGCACGGGAAGTGGCCGAACCAGTATAAAACTGTGTTTGCATTCTCTCTTCCCTTATCTCATTTATGTTATTGCAATCAATTTTGCCTTGCATGTTTATAGAACATTATTAAATTGATTGTTGTTGCTTCTTCTGCATTCTAAGCCTATCCCTCTTAAGATTATTGAGGCCACAAGGTCTAACAGATTGTGACGTTATGAGATGTGAAATTGTGAACATGAGTTTTAGTTGTGAATAAGTGTGTGGTTAACACTTGATGTGACATTACTTGTGTTGTGAGCTGTGAATTATACAATAATCCGACCAGTGTTTATCTTGAGAAAAGTGTTGATGCATAATGTTAAAGGGAAAATGTAGGTTTCCTATTTAGGAACTAGTGTTAAATTATAGTGCAATGTGTTGAACGTGTTTAAAACATGAGTGTGAGGTCGTGGGTATTGTATAATTCATGAGCAGTGTCTACACGCAAAAATGGATTTAGGAGTTGGACCTAAATCAGGAGGGAGAGGCCCTAATGGACTCTTCGGAGTGTAGGCCTTGGGAGTAAATACATCCGGTTTGAGTGCTCCTTTAAGCATGTACCGATCCCACATGGTTGGAGCATTTTTGCAAAATAACGTGACCTTGACTGGTCTCCCTATGATTTTACTTAGTGAGAGTGACCTGACATACCCATTTTGTAGTATGCTTTGTTATGTACTCCTAAGTGCCCCAGGGTGATTTTTCACTAACATGGTACCACATTACATATAGGCTTGAGTCTTAGCATAACTGTTGCATAACGCTTGCTAATTGTTTATTATGAAATTGATGAGTGTTATTATGTCTTGATCAGAGTATATGATTCATGTGTAATGTGATTGATGATTGATTATTCAAAAGTGAATTTTAAATAACAAAGTGGTGGAATTACGTGAGTTATGTTTAAGTAATTTCTATATCATTTATATGATATATATATATATATATATATATATATATATATGTATGTATGTATGTATGTAGTTGTCTTGTTTCTTTATTAGTTAGGAATGTGATAACTCACTCCCCTCTAGTTGTTTTGTTTGGATCATGTGATGATCTCGAACTTTGTGTTCGAGGAAGCAGATGACTAGGTGAATTGCTTTAAGGAACCTTGTGCTGAAAGACGTTGGAACACAATGCTCTGATAGGATATGACATTGGGACATATGTTTCTATATTAATTGCATGAAGTCGTGAACGGCCTTGTTTTAAGCCAAGATGATTTTAGTATTTATCGGAGTATGTCATTTTATGATGTTAGACAAGTGAATGTGAACCTTTTACCCTTTTGAAAGGCTTTTATTTAAATCTGTTTTAAAAGCTTTTAATTAATTTTGAATTCTTATTCCTTTTATTATTAGTACATATATGTATGAAGTAGAGGGTGTTACAGATATCTTATAAAGTATGTTGATTCTAAGATAAATTTGATAGATTTTCTAGAATAATTTCATAGATGCATTTATTATTTTTGTCATAGAGAGTTTGAAGTTGACTTTTAGTATGATTTTGAAATTTATGTGTTAGAAACGAATTTATATTCTAATGAGGAGTCTATTGCAAGACACTTCACTAAAGAGGTGTTTCAAAATTTTCAATTGTATCTTAAAAAACCTCAATGTCAAGATTGGTTGAATGTCAAGAAATGACTATGTGCTTAGTTTACACAGTGAACAAGTATCGCACTGATCGTATACGACACGTATCATTTTGACCCACATTGGATCAATTTAAGTGTTCATGTGAATGAATGGAGTCCATCGGTGTACTATGTGACCACATTTTGACTATTGTCTTGCATCTTGATATGCTTGAACTGCCAAATAGTCTACTTCATGGTAGGTGGAAAAATAGGGCTAATGATGAAATTCGTACTACTTTTGGTGTTGATTCGTCATTTTGGGATTCACAATTAATTGCCAGATATGTTAAATTGGTTCAAGTTTAAAGAGAATTGTGCCACCATGCTTATCACAATGATGAAGAGTATTGTAATATGGTTGAATTGTTCACTGATCTTTCGCAAATTGAAGATGAAATTTTTTTTAAGGATGTTCTTGATGAGGATGAAATTGATGTGCAGAAGTTCTAGACGATGTGTTAGATCCGTAACACATTCGACTCAAAGGATGTGGTGAAATGAATAATAGTCAACCGAGAAGACATTGAAGAACATAAACATGTGGTAATTATGGTCTAAAGGGACATAATAAACGTTCATGCACCTTAACCTCCCAAGCAGATGAAGCTGATATGGTTATAGAATCTTAAGCCTTTCCATGCAACCTAATTTAAATTATACGAAAGTAATTAATTGATTGTTCATTTTAAATTGTTTCCTTTTCAGTAGTTGGATGGTTGTCCTCGTATGTACTAATAGTTCAAGCATTGTTTTTATTGTTGGATGATTGTCTCCCTTTCATAGAGATGAACTTGGTGATTGTAGCCGAACTTGACCGTCTTTATTGATTTTAAGTTTTTATTTCTTAATGGGTCAGTTGCTATTCTTATTTGTATTTTATGTTTTTCGTTAGTATAGTAACATGTCAAGTATTAAGATCACTCTGACTTATATTGTTGTGTTTCCCAAAATGAACTCTTTGTTTAGTTGTGTTGATTATATCATGTCCATGAGTGATACGTTTGCAAGGTGTGTTAATGTTGGGTGTGAACATGTGACAAAATTATCATATTAAGTTGAAGGAATTATTTAAGGTTTGTCAAAATTCGTAAATGATAATGATAATGACCCATTGTAAGATAGTTAATGCCTCAGCCGAATGTACACTAGTTTAGAATTATGTGGCTATGTTACAAGGTTTTAAATTATGACATTAAAAAATGGACATATGATCCAATGTAAGCTAAAAGGTAAAAGCTCAAGCAAATATATTTTCAACAAAATTGTTGTGTGCACGAAAAATATGATTGTTTGGTATAGGTAAGCTATTACACACTTGGTGGTTGAACTTGCTAATGATCATAATATTTTTTAAAATTCAGAGGTAGTTTATTTTCATAGGGAAATCTAAGATACTTTAGATTTAGTACAATATGTTCAATTTGGACCTCTTATTCAACACCTTATGCAACCACAACGAGTTCAATAAGAATATCAATGCTAATTCATGAACCACATTATGTATGACCACTATAATATGGAATAACAATTTTGTTCCCAACATACTTTTCAAAATATTACATGATAGAACCAGGTGATAGTGTCTTTAGCCATGACATTCATTTTGTATCATTTGAATGTCAAACAAAATTGAAATAACCCAAAAAAAAAGCAAGCCCAATTAGTTGAACAAATTCCAAAATTTCAAAATATTACATCATAAAACTGGGTGATAGCGTCTCCAATCATGACATTCATTTCGTGTCACCCAATTAGTTGACACTAAACCTAAAACAAATTTGGGTCACAAAAAACTTTGCCAACTGAGACCAAAATTAATTTGTGGATTATTCAAAATGAAAATGCATTCCATATTTTCCAGTTGGGTTTTGTGCTATTGATTATAGTCTATTTAAAATTGTTGTGGTTTCCTAATAACAATCCCATTGCCCCTTTTATGCGTACATGCATGTCTTCTAGTAGCATATAAATTGAGACATTGAGCCTGAGAGTTATTTTTTGGATAAAGTAAGTAAAACAAACAAAGACCTAATACATATAATTGGAAAAAAAAACTTATGATTCTATAAAGGCTATTGATGAATAAGTGTTCCATTAGTAACCATTTCAGTGTCCATACAACAAAATTGTAACCATAACAATTGCACCAAATATTTATCCACTCACATAGTATACAAATATTATTCATTCATACAACATAGTTGCTAGCAAAGTCACTTACCTATTGTCACAACTAGGGATGCCTCTAGCTTCGGTTATAAGCAAATTTGAAAATTTTGTTAGTCGAAAGTTGATCTAATCTGAGTCAAACACATTGGTCGTAATTTCAAACATGACTTGTACCTATATAAACAAAAAGTATACAATTAATGAAATTTATTTTGAGTGTATTTGTGATTGTTGTTATAGAACCGATTAAACTATGAGAACATTAACCAATTTCTTTATTGTCTCGACTTTTTCTTCTAATGACTCATTGGTCAAATACGAGTCCAAATCATAAAATTTGCCTTCTTTTACATGAATGACCATGAGGTACCAGTGTTCCTTGTTTTCATGAATGAGAATATAAATCTAGAACACAATAAACAAACAATGCACATTTGGTTTATTATGTTGAAGAAAAGTGATAAAATTCATGCATTCCCTCAATCGGTAGCTGGCTTGAATTACGAATTTGAGGTCCACAAAAGGTCATAGTCAATCCTTCCCATGATATCCCATCAACACCTCTACACTTTCGCCATATATAGCATTTGTGTTAAATAATATTTAACAATTAAAAATTAGGAAGCAAGTAATACCCCAATATACAAACTCACAAAGTGAATTTGTTGAAGGTAAAAATATACCTCAAATGTAGGGAGTAGACACCAAATAGTTTGATGGGTCTTGTTAAGTTGTGAATTTGTGACTTTTATTGCACTAAATAAAATTATCGAGCAAAAAGATGACAAACACTGAGTCCACTTACAATCCACTAGTTCACATGTTAAATTAATAAGCAACTACTTATTATATAGTGTATGACACGTAACCTCTGATGGGATGATTCTTGAGGGACATAAGCTTTCAAAGTCTTTTTTTGACCCTATGTTATTTCCTACATGGAAAATGATTTTGCTCCCACTGTTTCAAGTAATGGGAAATGTAATTACCATTAATTAGACAAACCAGATTTTCATTATAAATAAATTGTACTAGAAGAATAGTTACAACACGTAACAAAAAATAAATCATATGACCAAAAAGAACCTTACCTTGGGTCTGCTTCAGAATTGAAAACATATGCACACAATTGGCTCTTTGTCAATGTTAGCTTCATGTCTGTCATTGATTCAAACAAACACAGAGCGCCCTAATTTTGTAATACACACATAGTTTGCGTATATTATAAATGAATAATGTTGCCTTAATGTATAAATGTTACCAAATAGTTATATTAATAAAAATGTTAAGGCTTTTTGCACCTATAAGTTGTCAACTTCATTTGTTATTAGTACCTTTGGCATAGCCTCACAATTCACCTTATGAGCATGCATTTTTCCTTTTTGGCATACAACATTTCCTTTTGGCAATGCCTCCTTTTGTGTCATGGCCTTTTTTGAAGGTTGTTTGATGCTATTTGTAGACATACTTGCTCCTTCGATTTTTGGCCTTTTAAAGTTGGGGTAGACTTATGTTGTGGAAATGCCAACCATCTATAGGCCAACATTGATTGTGATTGAACTTGCAAAGATGGACAAAGTATTGAAAATATATATACTACATGGAACAAATTTAAAGTACAAGTTTTTCTTTTTGTCATTTTGGTAAAAGTTTGATCATTTTAGTGTAGTTCAACTAACATTTGACTTCATCTCTCTTATAGTTAGTCAACAAAGTGTATATCAGTTGACTTTTGCACTGTGGATTTTCCAATGTTGCTATGGATAAATTTATCCTTCAAAGACGAATTTGTTTGATTGTTGTTTTCATCATCTTCTAAGTCATCAATGATGATAGTGCCAATGTCCTTGTCCTTATCTGCTAACTTATTCGTTGATATTTCATGAGACTTTTGACCATCATTGTAGCCCTCCACATCGAAAGAGATTGACTTATCAAAAGTATAAAAGAGAGAATTACTCTGTGTTTGACTAACTCTAATTTGTTTTGGGGTCTCTCATGAAGAATTATTTATGATAAAGTATATCATTGTTTTGAAGAAGTCATTATTTCTTACATCCATTTCCTTGATGTTATGACCCAAAGCCTATTTTCAGTGAAACAATAAAAGCAATGTTACTATTTTATAAAAGCAATGTATTTTGTTTATTTTGAAAGCATATTACAATAATTTGGTTCAACCATATCATTAGGTTGTATGTAAGGCTGATTGTTTTCTTTTATGTCTTTCACATCACCATCTTTCTTCTGCTTTTTAGATACTTTGGGATTGTCTTAAAAATCCCTATTGAGCAATACGCAACGTCTGTTAACTCAAAAATATTTCCATAAGCACACAAATGTGTCTATGGAAAAACAATTTTAAGAATATTCAATACCAACGATTGAAAAAGTTTTACTCAGTCATATGAAAGTTATCATACCCATTTCATGGTTGCCAAAGTGATATGTTACCAACCATGTCCTAGTGGTTGTTTTCTTTCTTAACACGAGTAAAGAAAAATGAAGGAAGAACAGGGATTGTGGTGAGATCAAGCTTTTATAATAAGTAATTTTATTTTCTTATAATAAAACAATAAAACAAGCCTTCCAAAAGGCTCCATAAAAATAATTAAATTTAACAATTCAAATCTCTAATGACAAGATTTGAAACTTCAGACACGTCCATCATAATTATTGGCCACTAGCTGAATTGCACAACCAAAATATCTATCAGCTGTTCTCGTATGTGTCAGTTCAACATTTAATGCAAGCTAGCAATTTTTACTGGGAATTCATGAGACTAGTCTTGTTGTAACTGTATAAATACATGATTTTTTTCTAAAGTTAAATTACTATCATGGTCACACTTAATATTCTATTTGAACCATCATAATTATTAAAGGAATGTAATAACCATTAATCTTACTTTAATAAAAAAAAAACCCTTAATCTTAGTGATTAAGCTAAGGGGAATTATATGTTGGATCAAGTGGCCTCGGAATAATTAAGAAGGGGCGGTTGAATTAATTATTAATGTGTCTTGACTAATTAAAAAAGTTATCCTTCTTAATGTTACTAGATTCAACTAGGCTTTTACTTCTAAGTTACAAAAGTAAAGAACAGAAACAATAACTTAACCAAAAGTAAAAGCGGCAATTAAAAGTACATAGCAGAAATTAAAGAGTATAGGAAAGAAGAAGACAAACACAAGATTTATACTGGTTCGGCCACAATCCGTGCCTACATCCAGTCCCCAAGCAACCAACGGTTCTTGAGATTTCTTTCAACCTTGTAAAATCCTTTACAAGCCAAAGATCCACAAGGGATGTACCCTCCCTTGTTCTCTTTGAAAAACCAAGTGGATGTACCCTCCACTTGAACTGATCCATAAGAGATGTGCTCTCTCTTGTTCTCAGTATAACAACCCAAGTAAATGTACCCTCTACTTGTACCACAACGGATGTACCCTCCAATGTGTTAGGACAAAGAATTCTCAGGTGGTTAGTCCTTTGAATCTTTGTAAGGGAAAACAAAAGATATCTCAGGCGATTAGTTCTTTGAAATCTTTTGTTTAAGGGGAAGGGAAGAATCAAAAGAATTCTCAGGCGGTTAGTCCTTTGAATTCTCTTGGAAGAGGGAGAAGGGAAACACAAAAGAACTCAGGCGGCTAGTCCTTCGATTCTTTTGGCAAGAGAGAGAAGTGAATGAAGAAGAAGAGTAGCACAAGTTTTTGGTCAATAAACTTTTCTTGAAAGAGAAAGTATTGAACAAAAACTCTTAGAAAGATGAAGAGAAATTAATCAAAAAGTTCTGTAAAAACAAACGTTATTAAAATTCATGTCATGGTCACATATTTATAATCATTTGATGACTCAAGTAAAGTTTGTGACTCTTGGCAATTTCTTTAAAACTAGTCACCTTTTAAAAATTGTGACTCTTTATAAAACTAGTCACCTTTTAAAAATTGTGACTCTTTGGCATCATCAAAATAATCTTGGAAGTCATTGCTTCTACAATCTCCCTCTTTTTTATGATGACAATCCTGAAATCAAAATGATACATACAAGTTTTGTTCTACCGTTCACTCATCTCTTTCTCCCCCTTTCTTTTTGAATTTATGCTTAATTTTAATATAATATCTTAATTTCTAAAATACCAATTTTTATCTCCCCCTTTGGCAACATCAAAAAGGCCAAAGTGCGTAAAACATGAATAATTTAAAACATACATAAAGCATAATTTGTAAAACAAACATAACTGATTCTAAAACATACATAAAGCATAATTTGAATAAAACCAAATTGAAATGCAAACCACTTAGTCATATATCACAAACCATAAACATCATGTTCAGTCATACTAAGCAAATATTAAAAGAAATACTAAGTGTTCAAATGTCATAATAATATAGCCAAATACACGACTAGAAATCAAAATACTAATAATAATAATATCTAAACTAATGGTGGTGGTGGAGGTAAATCAAGGCAGTCGCGAATGATGGTGACATCTTCTTCAACCTTTGCAATCCTTGAGTTCATCTCCTCGAATCGTGTGTCCACTTGATGTTCCAAGGAGTCAAACCTCTCACCAACATAGGTTTGAAGTCCATTAAACTTGTCCAAAATACTCTGAAGGAGAGAAGAGTCCCTTTCAACCGGTAAGTGTCCTTCATCATCATTTGGTTGAACACCCTTTTTTACCCAAGAGTCATCACGCTCTTTGCGGTAACCAAAGGACGCAACCACAACAGCACCGATCAAGAAAGATCTCTTGATTGGAACATATGGTTCAGAATCAAGAGGGATGTTAAAATGTTGAAGGAACAAAGTAACTAAGTGTGGATAGGGTAAAGGAGCATTTAATCGCAATGCCTTATGCATGCGATACCAGACTAGATGTGCCCAATCAATTTGTCGGCCGGTATGAAAGACCTACATGACTATTAGATCTTCTTCAGAAACCTGTGCAAGGTTTGAAGATCTAGGGAGTAGGATACGAACAATTAGATAATGAAGGATGCGGCTTTCAAGAGCCAATGAACCGGCAAGCAGCCTTCCGGTCATATCCGCTTGGTTGGTGCAAACCATCCGGCGGGCATCATGCACAGAAAAACCAAATTTTCAATCATCGTCCAGTGTACCTTCAAATGATACACCTTCGCTAGACAATTGGGTCAAATCATAGAAGCGGGATTGGTCAATGACCATCTTTATCCCATAGACTTCAGAAATCAAGGTACTTTCTTGAATTTCAAGGTTAGAATAAAAAAATTTTACCAATTCAAAATACACAGGCAGTTTTAAAGACATAAAGGGAATGAGATTTGAGTTCTGAAATGCTTGAATGCATTCAAAACTCTCATCAGAAAAGAAATTCATATCTATGAACTTAGGGTCAATGATAGAATGAGAGGAGAAGAGGTTTTTGTATCGTATACATTGTTCTTTCGATGAGAACAATGGGGAGGAGGAAATGGAGGAAGGAATTGTAGTATCCTGAGCCTCGGAGTGTCGTTGGCTTCTACTCGAAGAACCTTTGCGCTTCTTTGATGGTTCCACCATTTGAGAGACTTATTCAAAATTTCGATCGGTTGAAATGAAAGAGAATGACAAAAGATGAATTTTGGGCTTTGTGGGACGTGATTTGGATAAGAAATGAGTGAGTTATGGCAAAAAGAAAAATTGGAAATGAGGGTTTCGCGAGAGAGATGAAGGTGCTGGTTCGTGAATTCTGAAATTTGAATATATAAGCACCAGGGACGCGTTGTAATCGATTACATCTTTTTGGTAATCGATTACACTTAGCCTGACTCGCTGTAATCGATTACATATTGTGGTAATCGATTATCAGAGAGCTTTTTAGGAGAACTAAGTGCTAAATGAATTCTTAGAGTGAAAGGATTTGAAAAGGGGTCAAAATACTTTATATCTAAAAACTCTTATATGAAAATAAATATATATATAACATAATAGATTTTTGAAAAAACTTTTTGAATGACTTTTAAGCAAGTAATTCACATATCATACTAAAAATGATGCAAGAATCATAGGCACTATCAAGTATTTGTTTTAATAATAAACTTCATGCTTTGAGAAAGAAAAAAAAATTAACTCAATCAAACATTTAAGCACAAAATTCACAATAGCAATCAACCAAGACAAACAAATAAAAAAAATTTAGTCATCATATAAACAACTTAATTGAAAGGAAAGTTTCAACCAAACAAATTTAAAAGAGAATGGTTTTGATGTTAACTTTTTCATGATTTAAGTGCTTAGATATTTAAAGATGGAAGTCAAAATTTTGTTTTTCTTACTTAAACTTTTTGAGAGATGTTCTCATCACTTTCATAGTCCTTGGATAGAAGGTTGATCTCCTTCTCTGAACCATCGGATGAGTCATTGTCATCCCAAGCAATATACGTTCTTGGATCTTCTTTCTTTATAGCTTTTTTTCTCATTCTTCTCGGGCCATGACTCATTTGAGGGGCAGTTTGCCTTTATGTGACCGGGTTGATTACACTTATAGCATTTAAGTATTGGAGAAACTTCTTGAGATCTCTTCCCATTGTTGAAGTTATGGCTTCTCTCCATTCTTCTATTTTTGATGAATTTATGAAACTTCTTCACAAAGAGTGAGAAGTCCTCTTCATCATCAAACTCTTCTTCTTCTTGCATTGAGGAGGAGGCTTTGAGTGCTATGCTTCTTTTCCTTTTGTCGGTCTCTTCATTTTGGTTGAGACGTTGAAGTTCCATTTCATGTTCTTGCAATTTGCCAAAAAGAGTGGCAAGAGACATAGAGGAAAGATCTTTACTTTCAAAAATGGCAGTTACCTTGGGTTGCCATTCCCTACTTAAGCATCTCAAAACTCTATTGATTAAATCTTCATTTGGAAAGGTTTTTCCTAAGGGGGCAAGGTGGTTGACTATGTGTGTGAATCTTTTTTGCATGCTTTGGATGTTCTCATTAGTATTCATCCTAAATAATTCATATTCATGTGTAAGGGTGTTGACTCTAGATCTTTTCACATCAGTGGTGCCTTCATGTATAAGTTGGAGAGTATCCCACATCTCCTTTGCATTTGAACAGTTTGGCACTCTAAAATATTCATCTATTCCTAGGACAGAAGTAATAATGTTTTTAGCTTTAAGATTATATTGGATTCTTTTTCTATCTTCTTCAGTCCATTTATCTTTAGGTTTTTCTGTGGTTGTGCTAGTGCTTGCATCTACTATGGTGGGTACAAAAATTATTGTCTCCTTTCATCTTTTCAAAACCAATTTTTTCTCCTTTCATCTTTTCATAACAACATTTAAAATTTTCAAACATGCATCAAAGTATTGGTCAAAAGACACAAAAATCATCCATAAAAATTTCAATGCAAAAGTTAGAAAATATGGTCATCATGCACCTCTGATGAGTAGCATGAGCATAATGAAACCCAAACGACATCCGTTTATATGCAAATGTCTCACATAGACAAGTACAATTGGTTTTTTGTTGATTTTTCTCCGCCACAGAAATTTGTAAATATCCAAAACATCAAGTCTTATTTAGTTTTCTATAGTTTATACACATCCACCACCCAGTGGTTGATACTATTTTTTGCACCATCTTTTAACATAATTAAAAAGAAAAAACAAAAATATTTCAAAGTTAAGGTCCCATTTATGGTGGTTGCAAGTTTTTTTTTTCAAATACAATTTTCAAAACAAAATTTGTTTGACAAAAACAGAGTTGAAATGATTTTTAAATCATTTTCGAAACACTTTTACACTCATTTTCAAAGTCAAGACAAAAAAAAGATTTTGTGAGTTTGGTTTTTAGTTTAAAAAATTACACATTTTTCACATATAAAATCACCATTCCACCACCAACACTATTACCACCATCATTATCATCACCATTGCCACTGACATTACTACTACCACCACCATTTCTATCACCGCCATCACCATCATCATTGTCACTATTGGCTTCCACCACTAACACTACTATCACATCGTCATTGTCACTGTCGTCGCTGCCACTATAGTCATTGCCACCACAACCATCACTAGTATCTTTATTGTCGTTGTTACTATTGACATCACCACCATTATTATTGTTGTTATTATCACACAAAACCACTCTTGAACTAATTTTAATACTGCACGAAACTTTTAAAATGAGTTTATTTGAAATTAATCATATTTTTTAAAATGATTTAAAATATTTTTTGAACAAAAACTAAAATCTGATTGTTATTTTAAAAAAAATGAAACTCAAAATTAAAAATCACCTCAAATAAGACCTAAAATAACTAAATTTTTTTTATAGGATTTAAAAAAAATACTTAAATTATTCAAACCAAAAATATATTTAACGCATTTTTTAAAATTTTAACAATGCAAAAATTATACAGAAAAACAAAAAAGATCGCTGCAAAAATTCATAATGATCACATCACATAACAATCTCTAATATCCATTTCCAGCCAACCAAATTCCAAACATATCCCCACGTGTTATGCCACAATGGCATGACATCCTCATAACAAGACATCCTATGCCCTCTCATTTTCCTCTCTCTCTCTCTCCACCATGCCACCAGCCGCAGGAGCCGTAGCCTTACACTCCTCCCTCTGCAACATCTCTTCCGACAAACCCTCTTCTCCACTAAGATCACCCCCCATCCACGTCTCCCCAAAGCCCAAGAGCCTCTTCCAAAACCACCCCTTATACACCCCAACCCACACAAAACTCTCCCTTGAATTCAAAGAGAAAATCCTCTGCCTTGAGGTAATGGGCGTTGATGCAGGCAAAGCACTGTCTCAAAACCCTGACCTCCGCACTGCCACCATGGAGTCCATCCACTGCATCATCACCTTCCTCCTCTCCAAAGGCCTCCAAGAAAAGGACCTACCCAGACTCTTTGGCATGTGCCCCAAGATTCTAACTTCTGACATCAAAACTGATCTCAACCCAGTTTTTGATTTCATCTTGAATGAACTTAAAGTCCCTGGAAATAATTTCAGGAGGGTTGTTAACAAGTGCCCCAGATTGCTCACATCAAGTGTCAAAGACCAGCTTAGACCTTGTTTGGTTTACTTGAGAAGGCTTGGGTTCAAGGACTTGGGGGCATTGGCTTATCAAGATTCTGTTTTGCTGGTTTCCAATGTGGAGAACACCCTCATTCCCAAACTCAAGTTTTTGGAGACTTTAGGCCTTTCGAAGGATGAGGTTAGGAGCATGGTGCTGAGGTGTCCAGCACTGCTCACTTTCAGCATAGAGAATAACTTTCAGCCAAAGTATGAGTACTTTGCTGGGGAGATGGGGAGAAAGTTGGAGGAGCTGAAGGAGTTTCCTCAGTACTTTGCCTTCAGTTTGGAGAACAGAATAAAGCCTAGGCATATGAAGGTTGTGCAAAGTGGGATTGCTTTAGCTTTGCCAGTGATGCTTAAGAGCACTGATGAGGAGTTTAGGGAGCTGGTGAAGCAGGGGAGTGTTTGATTGACTATAGTGGGGAGCATTCTATTATGTGGATGCATATAGTTTCCCAATGAAGTTGAAATATTTGATAAATCGTTTATATGCTTTGTATTGTTTACTTCCTCAGTACAGAGTTTATGCGAAATTACTGATATATATACTAGTTGTTATTTCAAATATCTGCCTGCCCTTTTATGCTATTGACTACGTTGATGATACTGTGAAGCAAAGGTGTACAAAGATTTAAGTAATTTCATATTTATCAATGGAACTTGGAAATATATCATCTAGGTTAGCAGTTAGAAAAGCAATTTCTGCAAGAATGAAATTTTAATAAACTGTCAGAGACAAGAGATCAACAACAAAGAAAATATTATATGATGTAGGTGTAATAAGTTTCATATTTTCCTTTCAATAGCCAGTGGATGTAAGAGCGAAAATTTAAGTGTAGGTTGCAGTCCGAGGTCTTGTCCACAGTAATAACTGATACAAGATACATGAATTGCTTCATAAAGGAAACTGAGAGTAGTAAGGATGAACTTATCTAGCAGAAAGAGTTCAAAATGTAAATGGGCGCAGTTGATAAGATCTGAACGGAACAAGGTTCCAAAAGAATAACAAAAAACTGATTTCTTGGTTTCATGTCATCACATACAAACTTATTTTGATGATTCTGGGAACTAAAGGTGAAATAACTTTTAAGTAATTTCATATTTATCAATGTAACCTGTAAATTTTGTCATCTAGGTTAGCAGTTAGAAAAGCAATTTCTGCAAGAATGGAATTTAAATAAGAGATGATCAACAAAGAAAATATTACGTGTACATGATATAGGTGTAAGAGGTTTCATATTTTCCTTTGAGTAAGAATAATAGAATAATAGAATTAAAATTTAAATGTAGGTTGCAGTTGGACCCGGCGTTCACAGCAGTAACTGATACATGATATCTGAAATATTTCAATTTTACAATTTGATCATCATGTGTAGAAACACCAAGAAATCCCTGCCATAGGATAAAAAGGCTAAAGAAATCTAAGAGTATGTGGTGATAACTGATGAGCTTATCTAGCAGAAAGAGCTCAAAATGTAAATTGGCTGCAGTTGATGGGATCTCAATGGAATAAGGTTCCAAAAGAATAACAAAAGGCTGATTTCTTGGTTTTTCATGTCATCATATACAAATCAAGTACTGAAACCAACCAAATAACTTCCTATTAACTACTTCCAAAATAATACCTACAAAAGCAACAAACAACTTATGGTACAAACACAAAACAGTAGATCCATCAGTCAACTATTTGTACAAAGGGCACACTGTTTTCAAATTTCATGTACATCATGTTGTATTTGCCACGTGGAAATGATCTCTTTTGTCATTCCAAATGTCTATCTTGATGTTTGTCCTCGAGCTATAAACCAAAACTGAGTTATCAGGAAATGGAGCCACCTGCTGCTGTTTAGAAGGAAACATCTTCAGAAATGAATGCAGTCCATGCATCCTGTTCCAAAGAACATATGAACTTAATTTCTGTGTCGATCCTTAGCCTATAATTTATTGCTTCTGAAACAAATCATGGTAGATTTTATGCATATATGACTCATATTTAACATACCTGAAGAATGGAGAAAGCCTTCTCCGCTATATACTTTTGTAGGAATGTTGCTCCTCTTTGCTGTAGTTTGTCAGGGTGGAGGCATAATCTTGCTTTCTGATAGGCCTTCTTCACTTGTGAACTTTCTATTAAGTTCGGAAGAGGAACAGCATACCAGCCACTCTCAGGCCATAAAATCTGTTTACGAAAACATACAATTATGCCAATTCTCTTATTATATGCATACTTTCGAAGGAGTATAAAACTACAAAAGATTCAATAAATTGTCAATAAGAGATGAACAACAAAGAAAACGTTACATGATGTAGCGTTGAAAGGAGTAGCCGGATGTCAGTTTCCTTGCCAGATGACCACGATCTTATATCTCTGTCCAACTTCTCTGTTTCTGTTTGTACCTATAGAAACAACAGAACAATCAATATAAATCTATATTCTCAGATAAAAGAAATGGAAAAAAGGAAAATCCTTTACAAAGTTGACATGCTATTTTTGACAGGAACTGGATCGCACCCCCATCACACTTTTACTCATTTTTAATCATATTTTTTTGGGTTTTTTTCCTTACATTTAGTTTATTATGGACTGTTTTAATCACATCCTATCCTATCCTATCCATATATCATACAACTTGAGCTAATTTTTGTAATTTCTTTTCTTGAGCAAGTATTTTTAACAACTTATGAAATGATCTTTTCTAAATGTTAGTTGTGTCATCAAACATTACATGTATATATTGGCTTCTAATTTAAAATTACTGTTGAAAATAGCTTCAAAAGGTCTTGCGGACAAATCTAGAAGTTAAGGCAGTAATTACAAGCTTTGTATCAGGAATATGATGCACATGTTTTAGTTACTGATGCAGCAATGCTTATCCAATACAATAAATTACCTTCGAAGATTTAACTTCTCCTATTCCATCACCGTGGCATTCACCTGCATCAGACCTTCCTGCATTATATTGTACATGTTTAAATTAGTTTATTTCAGAGATAATTTTTCTAAAAAAAAAGCAAGCATCCTCTTAAAGATAAGTTTCAGAAAGCATGCACAAAATTTTATTAGTCTGGTTAAGACAATAACCTTCCACTCCTGTAGTAGCTTGCTCATTGCCTTCATTTCTCGAGCTCGATTCTTCATCAGAATTTCGTGATTGAAACTTCTCCTTGGCCCATGCTATTGCTTCGTCAAGGTCTGCTGTTCCACAACTTTCCTCTCTGAGGTTAGAGTTGACCTCTATGACATAGGAGCTCATAACTTCGTCGTCGTCGTCGTCCTGCTCTATAACCAGTTCTGGAAACAAGTGATCATGGACTGAAGATTTTGCCTCAGGTTCTTGACAGAGTCCAGAGACAGCAGAAAACGGGGAACTGATTTCCCAGTCATCAGCAGATACCTTCATGCTTTGATATGAATTGGATTCGAGACTAATAGTTTCGGGGGAGGAGACTCTTCTTGAGAATCCCAAATGTGAACTCTTGAAGCTCTCCTTGTACTCATTGTCCTGAAACTGAATTTCAAATGACTGACTATTGCATGGAAAAAGTGGCCCCCCTTGTTTAATTGGGTGTTCCCCGGGCATCATAGTGGTTGAGTTCCATCTGCACGGGACATTGATTGGCCTGCAACAATCACTAAGAAGCCTCAGAATTCCCATAACCAGACTACTAGAGTTTAAAAACGCATTAAATCAATGTTTTAAAAATTGGTCTGCAAATTCAATTCAGTTCACAACATCAAGGTTTTGGGGTCTCTGTGTTCACAATTACAGCCACATCAGTCGCATTTATTGATAGTTTTTCACAATTAGGGATTGTGACAATTGTTACCATATCCACAATTTAAAATCTTGCTTTAAACTTTGAATACACTTCTGCTAAAACACCCTGCCAATTGTGTAAAAAATCTATCTAGCTGGAGAAGAGAACAAAGCAACATGAAACCAACAAGGACAAACAAAACATGCATGAATGCTTTTGTTAATTGCTAATTCCTTCGCCAAAAGGGTGAAGAGTGAAGACTACAAAAAATAAGTTACCTCGGTGTTTAGTTTGTCTACTAACACTTTCAACGTCATAGATATCATATTTATAATTTCAAACATTAGCTCTCCCAAATTTACTGAAAGTGTCACATTCTATAATTTAACACACTCTTTTTTATGCAGATTTTCTTTTGGTACAAGTACACTTAACACACTCAATCATTGACTGAAATTTATTAGAAATATCACAAAATTGAATGTGTTATGCTTGTTATTTAATTAACTTCACACCCGTAATTTTATAATTTTAAATAAATTTTAACAAACAAAAACGATTGTGTTCCTAGCAATAGGCTTTACTGAAAATACTAAAATCAGATTCCTACTCCACATTCAGAGGGAGAGTACAACTGCAATACAGCTAATCAGAGAGGGCAAAAATGTCAATTCACAAGATAACAGACCGAATCTTAAAACAGTTAGTTTGTTGGGATTTCATTTCAGTACCTGAGCTTGGAAGCAAAGGCAGACAATGCCACGTCATCACCGACCGCCGTCCGGAGAGGGCTCAGCTCCTCGGAGCTCAGAGCCGACGACGAATTCGACTTTGATTTTGCCTTCGACTGCGGCCCCGACCGCTCCCGCGACCTCCGGTCGTCGTCCGACCCGAATATGTCGCTGTAGAACGCCTCGTTCTTCGCCGGAATCCGAAACACCGGCAAGCTCCGGCTGCCCTTCGCCGGCGCCGGAGACGCAAACTCCGGCGGACGGAAAATCTCCTCGTAGAACGAATTCGACCTCGAGAATTTGTGCACGAGGAGGCTCCTCGGCGGGCCTCCGAAGACGTCGGCGAAGTCGTCGGGGTCGAGGGTTTCCGGCTCGGCGGCCCCGGCGAAGATGGAACGCCGAGTTCTGGCGGAGGAGCGGTCCTCCATGGACCGTCGGCGAGGGAGCCCCCGCGTTAGGCCCATTCGCATTCTCCATGACTCGTCCATTCTCCGGCAAGGTTCTTCTTCTCTCCACTAACCGGAATATTCACTAGAAGAAACAAAGTGTGGGTGGTGCTTATATATAGAGTGGAGGAACATAAAACAAAAAAGATAATGAAAAAAATAAAAAGAAAAACAGTTTTGTGAAAAAAGCCATTGATTAACTTTTACTCTTTTTTTTTCTTTCAGCTTTAGTTACTATTTTCTAATAATCAATTAGATCATGTGCACAGTTACTACCATTGATTGCGTGGGATCTAGTGTGGATTTAATGTTACAACAGTGTTTTAACTTATTAGTGATTTCAAGTTCCATTTTTAAAAATGTGGTTGGGACAAAAAAAATATGCTTATAGTATATTTTTATACCATAAATATTATAAATTAAAATATATAATTTAAAGAGTAAGAAATTTACTCTCTTTTGTCATTTTAATTATTTTATCTTTACTTATACATTTCATCTAATAGCATATTTATTTTAATTTACTTTTTATTTTTATTTATAAATTAAATTTTCATATTTTTTAAAATTGCTAATAATTAAAAATAATCTTATATAATGATTTAAATTGTTTGTTATAAATCTAAAATATAATTTATATATTAAAAAATATTTATTTATTATGAGTTTTAATCATATAAAATAAATATTTATTTTATGCCGTACACATAATAAAATATTAGTAGTTTTACAAACTTGATCGAAATTAGACCGATGTTCATTACATGATCTGGATACTATAGTCTGACATAAAAAAAAAAGATATATCTAAATGGAAATGGACAAATATCCTTAGAATATATCAAAAATATTATTTTCCAGTTTATTCATATAGATATTTTCGCTAAATATAAAAGTATACAGTCAATTGTTGAATATTCGCACATCTTAGTTGTTAGTCCTGTCACTTCACAATTATACATAAATAATTTTTTGGCCTAATTAAGTACTTTGGGGCTTAAATTTCAGATAAAAACATTTGTTCATAGTGGGTTAATTAAATAGTCAATTAACAAAGCATATGGTTGCTTAAGATTTTTGTCTTGCCATTATTGTGGTTTGTTTGTTGAATGATCAATTTGTGCTTTCTATGAATGATTAGTGATAAGTGATGGGAAATGCATAGTGGAATACTGTGCAATAGCTAGAGTTGCTTTGATTACCTGGAAAGATGCATAGGCTGGAATTGGAAGTCCCCACAGACATCATCATGCTGGCTGTGTTTGATTAATTTCCCCTTCTTTACATTATGTTTTTAATTTTCTTATTGGGTGGGGGCAAGTGGTTTTGTTCTATGCCAGTGTCCACCCTTTTTGGTTGTCCTCATGCTCTGAGTTAATCTGTAGAACCATAATATAATATTGGAGTTTATGCTTGAGGAAAAGAATAAGAGGATAAAATTCATTTATGGAATGTACTTGTGTGTATGTATGTATCTTGAGATAGTGTCACTCTCTAATAGTTGCTTTTAATTTGAGGGAATTAGATGAAAGTGTCAGAACCATGGAATTATGTGTATGGCTTCAAGATAAAGTTGCCAACGGGGCAGGTGAGGGGAAAGGATGATTGGTACCTCACAAGGGGACATTGCATGCTTTAAATTGATTTGTGATCAGAGTCTTTATGCCCTTACCCTATATTAAATTTCCGTTTAGATCATAATCAATACATTTCAGGTGAGACTATCATACACCAACAGAGAGGCCTAATGATTCTTAGGTTTTAAATTCATACAATTTCCTTTTTATATTAGGCAATTTATCTTCATAATTATTTCAATTCGTTTGGCGGTTAATTTAAACCAGTATAAGAATGTGTTTAGAAATAACTTAAAAATTCAATGTCATGTTTTCCAAGATAGTTCTCACTCTTCTAAGCAGCAAATTTAACTGAAGAAATTTGTTACTTTTACGTTGAACGGGAAGTAACCTTAATACAAATACATCCTAAACAATCAGAAGAGGAACATAGCCACATAAACCTATGGTGCCAAGACTAAAAAAATAAGAATCCACAATCTTCATTGTTAATTAAGTATTGATCAAATATGTGTACTTGCAATATAGAATAATTTGTTTTCAATTATGAAATTAATAACCCAGTTTATTGGACCACAGATATGGTTTGCCTCCTATATTATATGGTGGTCCAAAAACATAATTTAGACGTTGCCAACTGAATAACCCTACCGTTTAGTGTGGTAGGTAAAGGGGAACATGTCCAATTAAAAACTTATGATTTTACATAATCATGGATCAATACAATTAAAACCTGTGTGGCTGGGTCCATTAGAGATATTGCTGTTCAGAGAAAGAGTGGTTTTGTCAATCTGTCCTGAAGTGCATGCCATTCATAAGAAGCTATCTGGTGATGTTTATTTTTCCAGCCTATACAACATATTCATGTGTTAATAACAATAATAATATATGGGTATTTTGCACGTCAATTTTTAAGATCACTTTACATACCACTTTTTCAATACTTACAATTAGATTGATTACAAATTAAGGTGACCCCGTGCAAGTATAATAATGTTAAAGGTGATTATAACACATAGTAAGCAATATGTGTGCAAGTGTCAATTCGAGCAACACTAATTTCTTCCACAAAGCGTGTTTGTTCCCTACTTGATTGTTTTCAGATTTGGAAGAAGGTGTTTTTTTTTCTGTATTTTGTAATTATCTTATTTGTTTTTTCTTCAGAATCTGTTTCGCTTTTTTCAAGAAATTGATGCTCAACTCAAATCTTAGAGCACTAGAGTATTCTCATAAAATTGCTTAGAAGAAAATATCTGATAGAGTGTGTTTAGATGAGATAATTTAAAATTCTAAAGAATTTTTAATTCTGAGAATTTCAAGTACTTCAATTTAAATTCTTTTATTTTTAAAATTTTGTGTTTGGATATAACCTCTCTCTTCAACAATCACAGAATTATCACCAAATGACAGTCCTAGATTTCAAACCAAAACCAACAAGTCAAATTCAAATTCTCTTCTCTCCCTTAATTCTCCTCTCTTCAATTATTTTCCCAAAGCTACAACACCTCCAAAGCCGATAACTCTCCAACAAACTTAGGAATCATGTCGTGGAGCTTGTTCCGAAACAGGTTCAACAGAGTGAGATTCTTCAACTCCGCAAAACTTGCCGGAACCTCATCGGAGAGCATGTTGTGGAGAGGTTCATGGACTTAAGGCTCCCCAGCTCGGGGGTGAGAGAGCCGGAGAGCACATTCACGTGAAGAAATAGCGTGTCCAGATTTTGGAGCTCAGGGGTGTTGTAGTAGTCGATGTAGAGCTCGCAGAGGGCGAAGAGGTTTCCAAGCTCGGACGTGATGTAGCCAGCAAGCTCGTTGCCGAAGAGGGCGAGGTATTGGAGGTGTTGCCAGGTGCCGTACTCAGGAAGGATCTGGCCGAAGAAGAAGTTGCCGCCGAGGTGAAGGTGGCAAAAAAGGAGCATGGCGGCGACGGAGAGAGAAATTTCCAAATTCACTCCCATGAAGATAGAATTTGAAATTCTATTCTTTCAATTAACTAAAATTCCTTTATTCCAAAATTTTGAATTCTTTTTACTAAAATATCCAAACAATTACTTTTAATAAAAAAATTAATTCTTTATAAAAAATATATTACCTAGTTAAATTATTCTATTCAAACACACTCGTAAAAAAATTCCTAACTTGAAAATACTATTTACGATAATAATAAAAAAAAATGTATTAGTACGTACAATCTTTGTTGACCCGTAATCGAATTGATGGTGTTAACTATGGAACAATGAAGAAATATCAAAAAATAAATTATTCACGGGAATGGTCCTACAATAAAGAAAAAATAACAGAAAATTACAATTCTCTAAGGTGTGTCTAATATACTAACTTTTAAATTTGATTTGTCCCCACCAATCTCTATATAAAAAATTGGATTAATAGGTGTTTTAATGAATTTCCTTTAGGATACAATGGAATCCATTGACATGGTTTGTATACTGACGTTAAGGGCATCATCGATGACAGTTTACTTTAGCGAATAATAGCTTGCTTTAATTCTATTTATGCATAAGGGAAGAAAGCAATTTGAATGCAAAGAAAGAATATAATGAATTATGGGATTTTTTTTTTGTTTTTTTATGTAAATTGGTTTTGTTTATTAACCATCTTATATCCTTTAATAAAAAGATTTAACATTTTTAAAAAAATATATTTCATGACTCTCGGTGAAAAGTCTGAATTTATATTCTCCAAAATCTCTATCTATTAATTTGTGAGTTGACTGGTTTGGAATATTCAAAATATGAACATGTGATTATTAGTATATATATATATATATATATATATATATCAAAAAGCCTCTTGTAATTCACCTGAATATATGTATATCTGTATATTTTTAGAAGTTAATTTGGTTCTCAAAAAGATTAGTGAATAGGTCTAAAAAGATTTCGATTATAACAAATTAGAGCTTTTTTGTTTTTTGTATTGCATTTCTTGTTGTTAGTGTATGTGTGTACTAGCTATGTTGTTACTAACTATATGGTCTAGACACTGTACAAGAGCATGGGGATAGGTTGATAGGACGAATGTTAATTCTATACAGACAAGGAAGAAATGCCACAATTGCACAACAAATGTTATGAATTAAAATGTATATATATATATATATATATATATATATATATATATATATATATATATATATATATATATATATATATATATATATATATATATATATATATATATATATATATATATATATATATTCTTGTAACAGATAGAAAAGATTTAAGATAATAGAATTGTGTCCGTTCTAAGAGTTACTTGATTAATAATACTTTAATAGTTGAATTCGATGTATGTTTGGTTTACAATTGAAAATAATATGGCACATGTTTCAATGTAAATTCAATAGATAAAAATAAAATGAATGCAAAAGCAAGAGTCCTGATTTGTTACAAAATTACTTTTTTTGTTTTAAACTTAATTTTGTAATGGATTCCTAAGCATATTGCTTTAAGCAATGTTTCGGTTCTTTATAGATAAAAAAAACATAATTAAAAAAAATTCACTAAAGATATTAAATTTTCTAACAAAGATTAAACATAAGCAAAAATCGACGAATATATTTTATACCAATACCAATGTCAAAAATGATAAAACTAAAATTATAAGATTTATTTACATTTTAACTCCTTTGGAAAATAAGAGACTCAAACTCAAGGTTACATTTACTCCACTTGGCCAACGACTTAGGACTATATCCTTAATTTCATATGGATTATATCTCTAAAACATGGCCATGTTAACTTAAAACATGTATGATGTATTTGGTATGTGACGTTTTTATTTAAGGATAGTAGCTAGCAAGCTGACTCGGTTTGTTTGGGTGTCACTCTAAGGTGACACGAAAAATAAAAATAAAAAAGGTGTGCGAAGCCTAGTTAAGGTTTTTCTAATTTCCTGACACTGTTTTGCATGTTTTGAGAAGGAATGCAACGGCCAGAAGAGAAATGGAGAGAAAATAATTGATATAATATATATATATATATATATATATATATATATATATGAAAAAAAAATTAGAATAAATTATCTTATATAATAAAAAAATATTTAACTAATTTCAAAATACCTTATTATCCGTTTACGTCCCATATAATAAACAAGTATCTATTAAATTATTTATTTTCAACCCGTAATGAATTTTAGCCTTGAATATATATAATGTGGGTGCGCAATATTTTACCATATACCCCTGTGTGGAACCAAACATATTATATAGTGTCGTTAGGGATGAAAATAGGTAAGGTCAGATTAAGTTTTGAAATGTCTGAGTCTAATTTACGATGAATCTTTAAGGTCTGAGGTTGGTCTATAACTTGTCAATAACTTTTATGTTGATTTGGTCTGATCTTTTTAAAAGTTTAGTCTGGCTAATATTTCATGGATTAGGAACATAATAAGAAAATTTAAAAAAAAAAAAAAGAAAATTAAAATAATGAGGAATATAAAAGGACACATGACTCACACTTAAATTGTAATTAAAGTCCTTGATTATAGGAATATAAGTTATGGAGCAGTAATGTGTAATCAAAATCTAATAGTTTAAAAAAATTAATTGTATTCAAAAAATAATATATATATATATATATATATATATATATATATATATATATATATATATATATATAAATCGGTCTACCAGGCTTATAAGGTTTTTTAATAAATCTAAATTTGATTTATTCAATTTAATAGACTTTTAAAAAAGTCTAAATCTAACTTTTTAATTAAATAGGTCAGTTCAGGCCATACTTTATGTAAATCAAATCATAAATCTTTATAGACCGACCTGACTTATTTCCATATGTGTGGTGATAACGACACGTTTGTTCCTCAACCTCATCATGAGTTAAAGATTAAAAATGTCAAGGTGACAAGCAGCAGCATCGATCTACGTGTACAAAATGTAACTTTCCTTTTATATATGATACCTTTATCCCTTTTGTCAATTTTCCTCCTTTTCATCAACTTAGATTATCACATGTCATTA
>NC_038251.2:23572376-23638533 GCF_000004515.6 Glycine max | reverse complement strand
AGGGCCTCAAAGAAAAAAACCAGGAGACAGGGCAGCCACTGACACCATACAGAACAGTACTCCTAGTCTGATGATTTTTCTGAATATCACAAGTTTTTCATTTGATTCCTCTAAACGTAGACTAAATAAGAAATACAATATGTCATATTTGAAAAGATTAAAAGAAACTCATAATATTTAGAAAAAAAAATTGGAAAAAATACAGAAAAGGTTATTTTACTTGATGAAAAATAAAGTATGAAGAATTCATTCAAAAGATTAAAAAATACATCATATTAAAAATTATGATTTTTTTTAAAAGATTAAAACTTAATTACCCTTTATACCTTTTTAAAAGTCGTACTTCGAATCATATATGTATCTTGGCTATATCCGTTTTTATGCAATGTACGAGAGAGTATCCTTTTACAGCCAATTATTTACATTGATAAGGACTGATGCACAATATTATCATGTCTAGTTTCATAGCACCACGTAAGAGGGAAAAAAACGTACAATAGGAGTACTCCATGATCCACAAGCATCCACGACAAGAAAAAGAAATTTCTGTCGGTATATACGATCTGAAAAGCTATATTACAGTGAATGCATGCACATGTGGTTGATCAAAATAAAGTTAATTTTAAGTATGTTTGGAATCAAAGCTCAATAATTATCAAATCCAACTAACGTGCCTTTGATTTTGTGGTTGGAGAATTGATGACAGTCTAATTTGTAATTTTTTCTTTTAGATCACATGTATTTTTTAATAGAGATAATTGTATTCTAATTAAATATGATTATTATAAATAATAATAAAATTTCTTCGGGTGTTAAGTATAGTATATATATAGTTGTATATTCAGATTCAAATGGGATATATTTTGTTGGAGAAGTGAAGTTGATCCAATAATTTGTATGAAATCATATATGAAGTAATTTTTATTATTTTGAAATGCCTTTGATTTGAACAAGGGGGAAAGAAAAGAAGTGAGTTTCCTCATACAAGACATTTGACAATATATATTGAGGAAATTGGATCCGTTGATAGTGAGACTTTTGATTCCTAATATGAATGGTAGGTGTGATATGGCATCGGTCGATTGCACAAATTTGATCGTATAGTACAAATGTGTTTGTTCATGTGGGGTAGTATTTGACCTATTCATCATGTCATGAATTTTCTTTCTTTTCGATGAGATCAATGTTATTAATTGTGCTTTATAAATGCAATGGCGGTGGTAGTTTCTAACATATACTAGTATATTATATTTTGGCAATGAAAGTGATTAAATTATATATTTTTTATTATTACATTATTTATTTTGTTTTATATTTTTCTTTTGGAAAAAAGATTATAAAAAAAATTTTAATTTACGTATATTGTTAACATAAAATAATTTTAAATAAATATCCAATAGAAATTTTTTATTGCTAAATCTTCTAAAAATTTGAACAAAATATTTTAGACTAATAATGCATATAAATTATAAATTAAAAAATGTATAAATAGAATTTCTCTTTTATAAATCCCGTTACTATCTCAACTTTATTTTATTTATATATTGTTTCTTAAATTTGAGAAAAGTGAATTTTCAACAGTAACTTAACAGTTTCTTAATGATTGGATTCACATAGTGTTTCACTTATGAAACCTTGGGGAATAAGTTTACGAATAGCAAAGTTAATTACTCCAATGTATTTTATGTTAAGCTATTACTCCAATGTATTAACAATATAAAAGTTTTTTATATACTCGTTAAACATAATTTGTCATATACGATGAAATTACTAATTTTTGTAATAATTATTTTAAAAATTATATATTGAATGGATTTTTAATTATAGTTGACAGGGTAAAAGAAAACTAATAAACTTTAAATTTTTTTGAATTTTTTTGTTGAATTACTTGTTAATGTTTGGAAGAATTACTAATTATAAATAATTTTCAATTTATCATAAATTATTGAATTAAGTAAATTTAATAATTAATATATAAATTCTTAACCACACAATCATCGCTGTCAAGTCACTTTATTATTTTGTCACAGTAACATATTGGTTTGTGTCAATTTCTCTATATTTGTAGCTTCTAGTACATTTTTCCTTTAAGCTCTACTTAACCCTCCTTCATTTGCAATTTTGACCTAAATTAACCTGTCCAATTAGGTGTAATTCCATGCTATTCTAGTATTCTTCCTCTTTTTTCTTGACTTATAATTTTTATTTCTTTCTCCCTCGTGCAGAATAACAAGCCAAAGAAACAAAGTTCTTCCATTGTGAAATCAAGGTTTTGACATTTTGACAACGAATTCTGAGTTCTTTGTTTTTTTTGCACTCTTTATTTTTATTTTCTCTTCCAGAGTTTCAAACCGGAGGAACATTGTTCTTCCATTGTGAAATTGAGATTTTGGCGTCTCATTTCAGCGTTGCGCAAGATGACATACAAAAAGTGAGAAGTCAATGAAGACTCTAGAAACGCAAACGAAGAATATAAAAAGGTAAGTCCTACCCCTGCAAATGGAACCGATGGTTTTCAACCATACTCCAACTTTTTCCAATTTGCAGATATGACATTTCGACTTTCAATTCTGAATGATTGTTTTCCCTCTTTTTTTGCTTTCTTTGTTTTATTTTTTATTTTCTAAACATTCCTTTTTGAATAATGAGTACATATGGTGATGGAAACATAATTTGTAGATTTAATTTTTAGCATTAATAAACTCGGAAACCTATTTGAAATGCTTTTAAACTGTGAAAAAAAAATAGAATTAAAGAAAAAGATGAAAAGAACAATGACACGTTGTTAAATTGAGAATAATTCGTCACAAAGAATAGAATTCTATCATAAGTATATAAGATTTCACACAAATTAAGAGACCACTATTAAATATGAACATTCTAGATCGATTATTACAGCGAGATTCTAAAAAATCGTCTTAAAAAAATTATAATTCTAAGATGATTTTTTTGAAAAATAACCGTCTTAAAATTGTGACATTCTCTAAGTTGATTTTTTAGAGAATTAGAATTTTTTTTAAATAAAATAAAATAATTTGAGTATGTAGACATTTTAAGATAATTTTTTAAAGAATCGTCTTAAAATATATTTTTTCTTAATAAAAAATTGACAGAATTAAATAAACATGGTAAAATAATATGACTGCTAAAAATAAAATGTATATATGATCTCATGAAAAGAAAGAGAGAAATAAAAAAACATATAAAAGAAAAGATAAAATGGGTATGAAAAAATTAAAATGATTTTTTTTTATTTTCCTTTCCTCTATTTCTACTTTATCACTATTGATTAAAT
The DNA here is from genome assembly GCF_000004515.6 of Glycine max. Lineage (NCBI taxonomy): Eukaryota > Viridiplantae > Streptophyta > Magnoliopsida > Fabales > Fabaceae > Glycine > Glycine max. Next base: position 23,635,238 of record NC_038251.2, on the reverse strand, counting down.
AGTTTTAGTAACTATTATTTTAAGGATATTTTTTGATGAATTAAAAGTGAAAAAATAATTTAAAATAATATTTAATATTCTCAATAATTCTTAATTATTGTATTTTTAATAGTACTATTTTATATATTAATTCTTAACGTACTTCTTTCAATATATAAGTTAAATATCAATTCTTAACGTACTATTTTATATATTTTGTATTACTGTTTAATTGCACAACCAAGGACAAGGATATGAAAAATAAGAAAATAAACATTGGTGGAATAATGCTTGATGTTTTCTTAAGAATTAATTGGATGAGGACAAGGACAATTTTTTTTTTTATAGAACACAAAATAACTTGCATGAATATTTTTGTTTATAAATCTTTCAAACAAAATTTTAGATAAAGTAGATCATTGCTTGAATGTGCCTATCAAACACCATCGACAGGAAAAGGAAAAAAATGTTCATAATTTCCCTTGTGTCAATAAACCTTAAAAGCTTAGGTGTGCGCACTAGTGCAGGAAATCCAATAGTATATGGAGCAGAACCAATGGTCACATCACCTCCGGCTTTGGATGACCCCTTTCTTCCTCTTTGGAAATAGTTCCTATATATGTAAGTTATGTTACATAAGAAAGCATTATCATTACTTTGTAGCTTATATATTATCTACAGTGATATTTCTCGTATGTAACTAGCTTTGTTTTGTTGAAATATAAACTTGATTTGGACCTAAATTAATTATTTGGTTTTTTAGACTTAGTTATTTTGGGCTTAAGTAATTATGGGTCATGTTTCTAGAGAATTCTTGTAGTGTTTGGAGTGTCTAGATATTTCTTATGGTTGTAATATTCTCTAGAATACTCTTTGGATCTCTAGAGTTGAGAACTCTCTAGAATTAGTGTGTCTAGAGTTCTCCTTAGAGTAGTATAAATAGAGATGTAATCCTACACATTTGTATCAAGCAAAAATACAAAGTTCTCTCCTCCATAAAGAATTCTCCTTCCTATCAAGTTTCTATTCAAATTCTCCAATATTCCTAAACACTTTTCCTAAACATAAAAAGCCTTATTTCCAACAAAGTGGTATCAGAGCTTCAAGATCCTCAAAAGATGGCGAATGGAGGTTTTCCTTTCCAAATGCCGATGCTCACAAAGAACAACTATGATAATTGGAGTATCAAGATGAAGGCGCTACTAGGAGCTCAAGATGTGTGGGATATCGTAGAGAATGGCTTCGAGGAGCAAGATGAAGCCTCGCTAAGCCAAGGTGTAAAGGAGACGTTGAAGGAGTCAAGAAAGAGAGACAAGAAAGCTCTTTTTCTCATTTATCAATCGGTGGATGAAGATACATTTGAGAAGATATCCAACGCAACGACGACCAAAGAAGCATGGGATAAGCTTCAAACTTGCAACAAAGGAGTTGAGCAGGTAAAAAAGATTCGTCTTCAAACTCTTAGAGGTGACTTTGAGCGTTTGTTTATGGAGGAGTCCGAGTCAATTTCTGATTATTTTTCTCGAGTATTGGCCGTAGTCAATCAACTTAAAAGAAATGGTGAAGATGTTGATGAGGTGAAGGTCATGGAAAAAATACTTCGAACTTTAAATCCAAGTTTTGACTTCATTGTTACCATCATTGAAGAAAACAAGGATTTAAAGACCATGACTATTGAGCAACTCATGGGTTCCTTACAAGCATACGAAGAAAAACAAAAGAGAAAAATTAAACAAAAGGAGGCTACGGAGCAACTACTACAACTCAACGTAAAGGAAGCAAACTATGCAAATTACAAGAGCCAAAGAGGACGAGGTCGCGGCCAAGATCGTGGACGTGGACGAGGACATAGAGGAGAAGGAAGAGGTGGTTACAACAACCACTCCAACAAATTCAACAATGGAGAAAGAAGTTGGAATCCATAAGTAACAAGAGGTCGTGGAAGAGGAAATTCATGGTCGAGGTATGACAAATCACAAATCAAGTGTTTCAATTGCAACAAGATTGGTCACTATGCATCCGAGTGTAGATTCTCGAAGAAGGTTGAAGAGAAAGCTAACTTTGTAGAAGAAAAAGGCGGAGAAGAAGAAACTTTGCTACTCGCGTGCCAAAACAAATTTGAAGAGAAAAGAAACAAGTGGTACCTCGACACCGGCGCAAGCAACGACATGTGCGACGATCAAAGCATGTTCGTGGAGATCAATGAAGCGGCAACTGGCGATGTCTCATTTGGAGACAACTCAAAGATACCAGTCAAAGGCAAAGGTAAAATTCTCATACGTTTGAAGAATGGGAGTCATCAATTCATATCCAATGTCTACTATGTGCCTACATGAAGAATAATATTTTGAGCTTGGGACAATTATTAGAGAAAGGGTATGACATCCATTTAAAAGAACATAGTCTTTTCTTAAGAGATTGTAGACATAACTTGATTGCTAAGGTGCCTATGTCAAAGAATAGAATGTTCCTCTTGAACATTCAAAATGATGTGGCAAAGTGTCTCAAGGCTTGCTATACCGACTCTTTGTGGCTATGGCATCTACGGTTCGGGCACCTCAACTTCGACGGTCTAGAACGTTTAGTGAAGAAGGAGATGGTGAGAGGCTTGCCTAGCATCAACCACCCAGACCAACTTTGCGAAGGATGTCTAATTGGGAAGCAATTTCGTAAAAGTTTTCCAAAGGAATCAACAACAAGAGCAACAAAGCCGCTAGAGCTCATACACACTGATGTCTGTGGACCAATCAAATCCAATTCATTTGGTAAGAATAAGTACTTTCTCCTCTTTATTGATGATTATTCTAGAAAAACTTGGGTTTATTTCTTGAAGGAGAAATCAGAAGTGTTTGAAAACTTTAAGAAGTTCAAAGCCCTCGTGGAGAAAGAAAGTGGTCTTTCCATCAAGGCCATGAGATCTGATCAAGGAGGAGAGTTCACTTCAAATAAGTTCAACAAATATTGTGAAGACCATGGAATCTGTCGCCCACTGACAGTGCCAAGATCGCCACAACAAAATGGAGTAGCAGAGAGAAAGAACTGGACCATACTTAACATGGTGCGAAGCATGCTCAAAAGCAAGAAGATGCCGAAGGAGTTTAGGGCTGAAGTAGTGGCATGTGAAGTTTACCTAACAAACCGTTCCCCAACAAGAAGCGTGCATGAGAAGACACCACAAGAAGCATGGAGTGGAAGGAAGCCCGGGATCTCTCACCTCAAAGTGTTTGGAAGCATTGCCTATACCCATGTTCCAGACGAAAAGAGGACAAAGCTCGATGATAAAAGTGAGAAGTACATGTTTGTGGGTTACGACTCAAGATCCAAGGGGTACAAGCTCTATAATCCAAATAGTAGAAAGATCGTCATAAGTCGTGACGTGGAGTTCGACGAAGAAGATTGTTGGGATTGGAGTGTTCAAGAAGATAAGTATGATTTTCTTCCTTATTTTGAAGAAGATGATGAAATTGAACAACCAATCATAGAGGAACATATTACACCACCTGCCTCACCGACACCAAGGCTGGATGAAACAAGTTCAAGTGAGAGGACACCGCGACTAAGGAGCTTTGAAGATATTTATGAGGTAACCAAAAATCTAAACGACATTAACCTCTTTTTTCTTTTTGGTGATTGTGAGCCTCTAAGCTATCAAGAAGCAGCGGAAAACATAAAGTGGAAAGATGCCATAGACGAAGAAATCAAGTCAATCACGAAGAATGATATGTGGGAACTTACTACACTTCCACGAGGACACAAAGCAATCGGAGTAAGATGGGTGTACAAGGCAAAGAAGAATGCTAAAGGAGATGTGGAAAGATACAAAGCAAGATTGGTGGCTAAAGGCTATAGTCAAAGACAAGGAATTGACTATGATGAGGTATTTGCTCCTGTTGCTCGTCTTGAAACTATTAGACTGATCATTTCTTTGGCAGCCCAAAATAAATGGAAGATCTATCAAATGGATGTGAAGTCAGCCTTTTTGAATGGTTTTCTCGAAGAAGAAGTCTATATTGAGCAACCACTGGGCTATGAAGTAAAAGGGCAAGAAGAAAAAGTCTTGAAGTTGAAGAAGGCATTGTACGGTCTCAAGCAAGCATTGAGAGCTTGGAATGTTCGAATCGACAAGTACCTTTAAGACAAGAACTTCATCAAGTGTCCATATGAGCATGCACTCTATATCAAAGCGCAAAGTGGAGATATTTTGATTGTGTGTTTGTATGTAGATGACTTGATCTTTACAGGGAACAATCCAAGCATGTTCGAAGAGTTCAAGAAAGATATGTCAAATGAATTTGAGATGACGAATATGGGGCTCATGGCATATTATCTCGGCATCGAAGTAAAACAAGAAGACAAAGGAATTTTCATCACCCAAGAAGGCTATGCCAAAGAAGTCCTTAAGAAGTTCAAGATGGATGACGCTAATCCAATTGGCACCCCGATGGAATGTGGCAGCAAGTTGAGCAAGCATGAAAAAGGAGAGAATGTGGATCCAACTCTTTACAAAAGTTTGGTTGGAAGTTTACGTTACTTGACATGTACAAGGCCGGATATTCTCTATGTTGTAGGAGTAGTAAGTCGCTACATGGAAGCTCTAACCACAACTCACTTCAAGGCGGCAAAGAGAATCCTTCGATACATCAAAGGTACAACAAACTTTGGCTTGCACTATTACTCTTCTGACAATTATGACATTGTTGGCTATAGTGATAGCGATTGGAGTGGAGACTTGGATGATAGAAAGAGCACTACTGATTTTGTGTTCTTTATGAGAGATACTGCTTTCACTTGGATGTCAAAGAAGCAACCAATAGTCACACTATCAACTTGTGAAGCCGAGTATGTCGCTGCCACATCATGCGTTTGCCATGCAATTTGGCTAAGGAACTTGTTGAAAGAGTTAAACATGCCACAAGAAGAACCTATGGAAATATGTGTTGACAATAAATCAGCACTCGCTTTGGCAAAGAATCCAGTCTTTCATGAAAGAAGTAAGCACATCGACACCCGTTACCACTTCATAAGAGAATGCATTGAGAAGAAGGAGGTAAAGTTGAAGTATGTGATGTCTCAAGATCAAGCTGTCGACTTTTCACAAAGCCACTCAAGTTGGAAACTTTCGTGAAGCTAAAATGTATGCTTGGAGTCAGAAATCAAGTTTAAGGGGGGATGTTGAAATATAAACTTGATTTGGGCCTAAATTAATTATTTGGTTCCTTGGACTTAGTTATTTTGGGCTTAAGTAATTATGGGTCATGTTTCTAGAGAATTCTTGTAGTGTTTGGAGTGTCTAGATATTTCTTATGGTTGTAATATTCTCTAGAATACTCTTTGGATCTCTAGAGTTGAGAACTCTCTAGAATTAGTGTGTCTAGAGTTCTCCTTAGAGTAGTATAAATAGAGATGTAATCCTACACATTTGTATCAAGCAAAAATACAAAGTTCTCTCCTTCATAAAGAATTCTCCTTCCTATAAAGTTCTATTCAAAGTCTCCAATATTCCTAAACACTTTTCCTAAACATAAAAAGCCTTATTTCCAACATGTTTAACTCTTATTATGTTTTATAGATGTACCTTTAGTCACTGAAGCAAGCCAATCAACTACTTTATGCAGAATTTCTTTCTTGGTGTCCCATACATGATGCTAAACTAGCCATGACTGGAGGATTGATCCCATTCAGGTGCTTTCTGCAAAGTGGCACCAATTACTTTAGAGAAACGCAATCTTAAAAAGAGACACTTGTTTTCAACTTGTAACTGAGCTCCTGTCACAATGGAAACACTATCATCCGATTCAATGGGAGAAGTAAAAACATATAATAAGGAGTTCCATCTAACTTTCTTATGTAAATTATAGTTAGATGAGTCACAAGACAAGTAAGCATTTGTGTTGTCAGAAAGTGATAAAGACTTAGGTAATGAAGTCATATTAGCCCAACTACTGGCCTATAATGATCTCCCTGCCATCAAGGAAAAAGGAATAAAGACTATCAAATTAATTATTTTACAATGTATAGAAGTTACACTTCTCTTAAGTTACCAATCTTACTAGTATGTTAGTACTGCTACTATTGATATGTATGTAAAAATACAAAGTTTGTTATTTATAACAAAAAGGAAATAGAAAGGAGAGTAAGGTATATCACTTTACCCATCATTTTCCACTCACGTACATTTTATTAGAAACATTAAAAGCATGAGAAACTTCAACTCATAAGATGCACATCAAAAGTGCAAGATGGAAAACTTACTAGAATTGTATTTATATAATGCATTGTGATGAAATGGGTTCTTTAACATCTCCCTGAAGAAGAAAGATTAACAAATGTCAAAATATATGCCCTGCCTCTACAAGAATATGAAAGAGCAAACAAGAAAATAAGGATTAACAACTTAGATACTCATGTCCAAATCTTTAGGTGCGTAAATGTTCTTAACATACTGTTAGGCTTGCTACCTAACATTTTGGTATATTCTTCTCAATTAACTCTTAACCCATCCCAACTTTTAAATCACACCACCAAGCCCAGAAAACAAAAATACAATCTTTTTATTTTTTATTTTAGTTGATATAATATTTTTATAATTATCAAGATAAACTTGTCAGTTAAAAAAACAAAAAAAAAACTAAACCAATCATATAATTTACAATTTTAATAAAAATATTTATTAAAATTTAATTCAATTTGTGGTGTAATTAATGTGCAAGTATAAGTATACAAAACATCAAAAAATGCCAAAAAAACTAGAGACACACATTCCAAAAAAAAGAAGACACACATTCTTAAATTTTATAATGCTAACAAACAAAAATAAACTTACTTGACAGTTTGTAGCTGTAACATGCTCAGATGGTATCCGAATTTCTAGAGTGGAACCATTATTAGAGCTTTCACCATTTTTCTCCATTTTATATTGAGATGATTCATGTTCCTTCCACAACTTCATCAGTTCTTGCATGTTTTCGCCAACTTTATAAACAACAGAAGAAACTTCTACTTTACCTGAAATACCAGAAATGATATGTAGTGGACATGCAAAGGAAAGAGTAGCAGAAGCATCAAGCTTTAATTTTCCCTTTTTCATCAAAAAGTAGTACCAAGTACCATTAATAGATAAGCAAATTTTAACAAGATCACAGAAAACAACACATTAAGAAGGCAATGCAAATGAGATGCATAAATATGAAAGAATAGAATAAATAATAACATATAAAGCAATGGGTCAATAATAGCAATCTCGGATAAAACATGCATTATTTCATGAAGGTATAAATTCAGTTGTCTTACATTAAATCAAACTAATGAAATAACATTAGGCAACATATCTTCAGACCTGCAAAAATATATAGCCAGATATAATTAATAAAAAGAAAATATAGTATGATTGACCTTAACTAAAAATACCATAAAAGCAAGATTCAATCAATTGAGACAAAGAAACTTCTAACAAATAGAATTATGAAGCTTCAATTTTTATAACTGACACAAATGGTATAAAGTACAATTAATATTAAAATGAATCAAAACAAGAGAGATTACTTCCTCCTTGCAATATTTTATACAACTTTCATTCGTACAACAATTGAGGATGCTTAGTTTTGACACTTTCCTGAATCAAAACGAAAACAAAACAACAAAACATCCAATTAAACACCTCCAAGCCGACTCTCAATTTCAACTTTGCAGCAGAACGAAACACAAGAATTCAACTGCCAAGCACTTAAGAGCAAAACTCAACCAACCAAGTCCAGTGTTAGAAAACAAACTAAAAGCACACCAAAATTCAATATCCCAATATCCTATAGCTCCAATCTCACTCTACAAAAACTACAACCATTTCTTACTATCATCATTTCAATATCACTGAAAATGTTTCGATTCCCCTAAATTCTTCAACTTCCTAATTTTTCTCAGCAACCAAATAGGATATTTGAAATTTGCAAACATAAAAAAAACTTTATTTTTCAAATTAGAGTAGGTTGTAGGTCCAAACACTCACAAGCTTAACCGCAACCTCTTTATTTGTCTGAATATTAGTTCGTGCAGTAAATATGCAAAAAGCGAAAAACAAGTGGAGGTAGAACTCACTGAGATAGATCTCCCCAAAAGATTCGCTACTGATTTTCTAAAAAATCAGAATGTCCTTCTTTACCTCCTCTGCGACGAAGTCCAACTGGCCACCGCAAAGACGGTGCTCTCGCCGGCGACCTCGGTGATATCCTCCCTTTGGAGCTCCGATCCTACATCACCAGCGACATCCACAACATGTTCTCGCGCTTCTCCTCGGACATAACCCTAATCATCGACGAGTTTGACAGCCTCGTCAACAACCAAATCTATGAAGTTGTGGAAACCTACCTCGATGCCAAAATCTCTCCCAGCATACACAAACTTAAGGTGAGCAAGCTGGAGATAGACAAAACCTTTGCCCTCACAATGGAGCCCAATGAATCCTTAACGAACATTTTCAAAAGCGTGAAATTTATCTGGATCCTCATGTGTCGTCAGGTCGAGTCTCAAAGCTTCCACAACCTGCCTGACCTAAACTCCAAAGGGCACATTTGGTTGTTACTATGAAAGTACCCAGGGTCTAGGTTTATGGATGGATTTAAAGCGAAAAGTCTCTCATCCTTCCAGGACAGTTTTCGTGAAGCCGTCTTACAAAAATATCATTTTAAGACGGTTTTCGAAAAACTATCTTCGTTGATAAACCTTATATTTACAAAATTACCACCACCTTATATATTAAGACGGTTTTGCAGAAACCATCGTCAAAGGTATGTCGTAAAAAATGTTTTTCAGTAATGGAGACACTCTCTTAACTTGAAATTTCACACAAAACGGTCAACAAAGTGTTTAAGGAGTCTATTTATAACTCCTATTAATGATCCTAAATTAGGCACAAGGCTTAATAACTAATGTAATAATTAAAAGACTTAAAAATAACAATAAAAAAGTAGCAACTCATTACAAGTCCAAAAATAGGCCTAAAAATATAATTAAAAACGAAAAATAAATCTTATTATAAGAGTTGTCTACAATAAATGAGTTTCGTTGTTCTCTTTCTCAGAGAATTTAATCTCTTGTCAAACTCTTCTTGAAATCTCTTATTTTTTATTCTAGTAATTAGTTCATCCATGTTGAGCTCACCCAAGTCAAACTCTTCCTCCTTGAATACACTCGTCTATTTTATGGATTGGGCTTGCTTTAAGGACAAAAACATAAGTTCTGCAACATTCATATGGTTGGTCGTTTTTGTAAAGGTACATTGTATTTAATATCTTTGAATTTTGTATTTTTGTATATCCTAAATATTCTTATTTATTTTAAAACATTCAAATGTGATTGTGGCTATATGTTACCGTTAATATTAAGTAACTAATAGTAATTTTTTAAAATGTGTATTTAATTATTAGTTATATATTAATTATTGTATTAATTTGTAATTAAGAGATAGAATTTGATAAAACAACCAGTTTAAAAAATAATAAATACTATGAAATTATTATTAATTATAAGAAACATGAAAGCAATATTTTAGCCAAAACTCTAATGTTGTCTTATTTAGTCTTTTTTATTGACTAGCTAATAATTTGAAATTGAACTTAATTTATTAATCATTAAATTAATTGTAATCTTATTAAGAGATTTAATTGTTGGTCATTATTTTGTTTGGCCACACATGGGTGTTGCTTTTGGTGGGTGATTTTCTAACGGACTTGTGATTTTTATTGATGCATTATCATGGTGCATAGGAGGATCTTTGTGCTCCCCTTAAACTTTTTAATAAAAAAGTTTGTTTACAGAAAAAAAATTGGATTAAATTGACAGTTATAGAAAAATAATAAATATTATAGTAATTATTATCAATTATAAACATAAAAAGGCTTCTTTTTTCAAAACCTAAAATCTGGCCCTGTATATGTCTAATGAATTTGTGGATAAGGTCTTGCATATTTGAAAATATAAGAGAGCATATATAAATGTTAGAAGGGACTTTTAGCAACGGGTGTAATTTTTTTTTTTTTTTGTTTTTCCATTTAGGGGTGAATTTTAAATTATTATCCAAAAATGAGATAAGTCGTAATAGGTGTTAGGACTTCTATATTAAAAGTCATAACATTTATTTCAATTTATTATTTTTTAAATTTTTTTAATTGAAGTAGCAATGACTTTAATTTAATTTTTTTTATTTACGACTTTAAAGTTGTATATGTTTTTTTAACTTAGGAGAAAGGCGTAAGTTTAGTTTATTTTATGACTTTGAAGTTATATTTTTTTAGGATTTTTTATTTACTTGTATTTTCTTTTGTTTTGTTTTCAATTTTTAAAAAAATTGTAAATAATTTTATTTATTTAATTATTAAATAATTATTTCTAATTTTACTTGATATTAGTTTTATTTAATATTTTATATATATTTTTAATATTTTTTTGTATATTTAAAATTTAGATAATTTTTTAATAAGGTGATTGAATTTAATTTGTTTTGTAAATGAAATAAATAATATAAAATACTTAAATTTTAAAAATCTAAAATTTTAAAATAAGTAAATTTAAAAGTTCAAGACATTTAAATGAAAATTATGTTTTTTTAATATAATGATAATAATTATCCATACAAATAAGTAGAGGACTAATAAAGTTTCTAATTTTTATATTTCTGTTTAATTTTTATTTTTCATGTTATTTTAATATATTATATTATTTTTAATTTAACAACTACTTTTAAATATTATTTCAATATAAAGACCAAAGAAGTTAGGATAAAAAGTTTACATTGCATAGTTCAACATATTTAAAGCTAATACATCAACTAAAATAATAATATATTCTTACATACTTTTTAATCATCCTTAATTTAAATAATTCATTTATTTATCTGTTCAATGCGCAAGTTTGTATATAATTCTTTATAAATTTCATGAATTCATTACTTTATAATACCGCCTGCACTCAATTGCAACATAAAGAAGAAAGGAAAGGGTTAACTAAACAATTCAAGAAACATATAAGATTAGTGAATGAACGTTATAGCAATAGATAGAAATTAAGAAACGGGTTTACTTATTACTTAAAAACATTTTTTTTTACAATAAATACTTAAAAAGTATTATAAAAAAACATGGTGAGACAAGGACACAGACAAAGAAGCTAACATGTTTAGATTTCATTCAGCCATGTGATTTTTTTATTATGTTATTAGTACAGAATATCTATAATTAATTTTTATTGGAAAACTTGATTGATTATTTTTAATAAGATTTTTTACTCTCAATCATATTTTTTCCATTCTAATCCGATACTTTATTTAAAAAGACTAAATTTAGTAATCTAGTACTACTTGGATCAATAATTTATTGATTTGACTGGTGTAATTTAAAAATAAGATGAGAGTTGATAAGGAAAATTTTCACCTCATGTTCTGGGTTTAATAAAATCAATAATAGATGAGATAAGAAATTACGAATAGAGGATTTTATTTATGGAAGAGTTTACCGTTCACCATAAATTTGTAGAGATATTAATTAATTTTAAGTGTATTTTTTCATTTCAAATATAATGAAAGATATGGGTCTCTTCTAAGGGAATTTTCTAATAGAAGGGAATACTAATTTTGTTCCTTTTTTTCAGAATAGAATAAAAATTTTATAATAATAAGAGATAAAAATATTGTGCATCAATTTTGCAATAAAATGTTCTTCAATGGCCTAAGAAGGTCTAAATTCTGATCAGTGCCCAACTAAGAAGATGATACGGTGGAACTGCTGCAAAGGTCTTTCGATGCTAGTGATAATCTTCTCGTGCATGTGATTATAGGAGGATTACTTAACAAAAAAAACAAATCAATGTTCAAGTCAATAAAGATCAAACTCAGAAAGATATGAAGATATAAAAAAAATGCATATGTATCTTTGTCATGACTCAAAGGTAATTATGATATATATATATATATATATATATATATATATATATATATATATATATATATATATATATATATAATCATTATCAAATAATCTATTTGTAGGTTATTTTTGTTGATTCTGCAAAGATAATTGACTCACCCATTTATGTCATAAAACTTAATACTTGAAAGATTGTACATGGTCTTGATCGACTTTTCTTAAAAAGGTTGAGTCACCCATGAGCAGCGACTGATGTAAGACCCAAAGTTAGTTAGTAGGAGCAAATTATTTTCAAAAATAAATCTGATACATAAAAATAAGGAAGAGATTTAAACGTATAAAAATAAGAGGTGTAAAATATAAAATTTAAAGATAAATACATATGATTTTATTAAAATAAGGAATGTATTTGTTATCCTTAGATGATAATGAGTCAAGGGGTCCAAACACATATAATTAAGGGTACAAATTATAAAATTTCAAGAAAAATACATGTGAGTTTATTAAAAGGGATGCAACTGTCTACTATCAAACAAGCATAGGCTCGCTTATGCCCATAAGTATTTACAGGACAAGACTCAATGCTTGGAGGTTGTACGCCGACTTAGCCAACTCTCCTCGGAGAGCTCGACTAACCCATAAGAATTTACACCCCTAATTTAGAGGTGTAAAATATGAAATTTGAAGACAAATACATATGATTTTATTAAAACAAGGGATGTATTTGTTATCCTTAGATGATAATGAGTCAGGGGGTTCAAACACATATAATTAAGGGTGCAAAATATAAAATTTCAAGAAAAATACATGAGTTTATTAAAAGGGGTGCAGCTGCCCACTGTCAAACAAGCATAGGTTCGCCTATGTCCATAAATATTTACACGACAAGACTCAATGTTTAGAGGTTGTACACCGTCCTAGCCAACTCTCCTCACAGAGCTCGATTAACCCATAAGAATTTACACTGCAAGGCTCAATGCTTGGAGGGTTATATAATGTACATTGTCTAGATCGACTCTCCCCAAATAATCGACTCACTCATAAGAATTTATGCCATAAGACTCGGTGCTAGGAGGGTTACATCATCCTAGTTGACTCTCCCCAAAGGACAACTCATGCTTAAGCATTTACGCCAAACATATGTCTAATTCATCTCCAACGTCCTTCTCATCAAGTACTGGCTCGTCTCTAATGGTCGACAAGTCATGACCAAGTCCGGCGACAAACCAGGTGGTACACCGCGTCTCTGACACATCAACACACCCATAACACATACGAAGCCGACAGGATCATACGTACAATGACGTGTGCCACTCGAGGGCCAATTAATGTTTGAGGACACATGTAAAGCATTGTCTGGAAACACTTCATATAAATAGATGTGAGCTCCATGATACACCTCAAGCTAATGGTTAGAACAAGCTGAGGGGGAGCAGAGCAAAGCCATTGAGCCTCGGGATACACACTGTCCTTCCTCCGGCGTCCTCCCGACATGAATACCATCTAAATTTGAATATGAATAAAAAAATGACACTATATAAGAACGTCAGTTAATATTACGACCTTTGCACATGGAAGATGAAAAACCTTTGTCTTGTGTCCCCTTAGTAAAAGTAGGCCAAAGCTAGCTGTCTTCTGCTCCATATATTCTTTCGCTTATTCTTACATGTTTATTTCCATTTTCTTTCAGGTGATAGGGAAAGATCTTTGATTAACAACTCAACTTCCCATAAAAGAAAGAGAATGAAAACTAAACGATTCCTAATTAACCAACTATTAAAGTTGAAATGCAATTAACTGTACATGTACGGATATAGGTAGATGACATTTCAACATGGTATTTGAACATTAAAAATTCTTAATACCGAGTCATTATTAGAAACAAGAAAAACTGATGTTTACACTTACATTTTACTTCACGTCCTAACATCATGACATGAAAAAGTCAACACCTCAAATTCATAAATTATAAACAAAGAAAATATGATGGATATAGTAAAATAAACTATTCAAGTAATTATTATATGTGTGATCGGATAAGATGAATGTATAAATATTATTACTCATGAAACATAGCTGCAATTAATATCTTGAGTACACTTTTGGCTTTGGGGGCATCTAATAATTTCTTCATTATCATAAACTAGGTTAAGGAAGCAGTAAAGAGTGAAGATTAGGAGGCTTGATATGATAACAAAATGCAAAAACCAAACACTACTTAAGTCAATCAAAGAACTGAAAGAATTTTTAATTATTTTTTCTTACTAACTTAACTTTTTAGTTTTTTTAATAACACAAATGATAAATTTCACTAATCTAATTATTGAACTGAAAATCATTGTGAAGAAAATTTAAATAATTTAAAAACTAATTAATACTTCATCATATTACTTTACTTTGACATATGATGTGTTATTTAAAATATGAACAAATGTTTAGTATTAAATTATATATCTACAAATGCTTGAATTGTCTAAAATTTGATAAGATAGTACCACTTTGTTCAGTGTCTAAATTGATAATTACTTATCATTTATATAATTGTTAATAATGATGCAAGTTTGTTATGACTTACACCCGATATCAACAAATTTTCCCTGTGTATAAGTTTTAGTAAACATATGCATTTAATAACTTTTTATAATTCTTAAATTGATAAATTTTTTATTTAGAAAAAGTTATTAATGTGTGTGAGAGATTAGATGAGAAACAAACATATTAAATTTTTAATTCATTCATTATGTGTGTTGAGATATTTTGAGAATTGAAATTTGGGCCAGTACTGGAGGAACAAGTTTATGGCCTAAGCTACATATTATTAAAGTAATATTTTATTTGATAATTCATTTTTTTCTTTTTGTTTACCCCAATCAAAATTGGGTGCTTACATTAACAGAGGAAATTTCATACTTGTGATGAAATAAACCTTGAACAGTGTTTGCATATGCGTTTTATACATGAATTTTCACTTCTCCTGTTTAAGTGTTAAACCATCCACTGTTGCTTTCATGTTTTTAACCATTTGAATATGGTTTTCCACATTGCATCATGTTCGAAACTACGGGTTTAAGAAGCACGTTGTCGATTGGACCAGTGGCTTTTATCTACTTCGCTAAATACTTGCAAAGCGCACACAACAAAAGCACTAGCAAATATTCTATTGAAGTATTGAACAACCAAGCTCCAATATATGCAAATTTCATCCTTGCTTACAGACCTGAGACAAACATAGACTATGTTTGTTTTGCCTTTCTAACTGCGGCAGCACAAATTCTAATGTGTTTCAACTCATAAGTAACAGATGGGATGCTTCTCAAAACGTTGGTAGGAGTCACCACACCTTTAAAACAAACATGCACATAACCTTTTAACAAACATGTGGTTGGTTGGAAGCAGCTTGGTCACTACCAACGCAAAGGCTTCCATGTTGTGTTGTCCATCTGAACTAATTATTACTGTACAACTCTAATTTTTTATCCTTACGTGAAGCAAAGCAGATGACTTTGCTATGCTGCTAAACTGAATCTAGCATGCTTGATACAAGAACCAGGCAATCCAATAATGGTAAAGATGTGCAGGGTATGAAGCTAAGACAGTAATAAATAAAATAAAATAAAAAAGAATCATTTCATTGGCAAAGCTTTTTCTATGTGGTTTAGCCTCGTTCTAATAATTGCAGGCCAAACTGTGTATCAAAAGAATGGCAAGAAATATTTTTGGGTACAAAAAAGTTTAGGGAAAAGCAGGCTCTTCCCACTCTAATCTCAGGACAAAACCGGCAATCTCAATGAGTATTTATAATGGGATTACAAAGTACCTACCTATGGGTATTTCTGGATTCAATCTCAAGTCTACACAGTTGTCACAATAAGAACACAAGGTCAACCAAATGAGCCCCTTACCCCTATTGCTGAAATGACAAGAATTCATGGCCTGAATCCTTTTGAAAGAAGTTTCAACAAAAAGAGTTAGCAAGCTTATTGACTCCTTGATGAGTGAATGATTTGTCCCTATCATTTCTATATTATCCAACAACCACCTCTAGCTGTTACTTTTTGGAGTATGTAGCATTATTCTATAAAGTAATTTAAGTTAGAATCTTCAATGCAGAAAGCTTTCTATCATCCAGATATTGTGAAGTCCTGAAGGGTGACCTAGCTATTTTACCTTCCTACATAGCAGGATATATCTAAAACCAAAACGATGTTTCTCCTATAAATGAGGTCTTTAAGTCTTTTTCCCTTTCAAATGGATGAGAAGCTGATATAGAGTTGATTAGAACTCGGCTTCCAACCACATTACAAGCCACAGCTGGACAGATGCCATCTAGGTTCTTCAACATCTGACTGGAGTTGAAGCAACATACACAAGTCAGTGTACTGAAAAAGATTATAGATTGATAAGATCACTCTAATAAAAGGCAACCTATTCATTTAGTTGTATTAACAGCAAGAAACTTATTACCTTCAAACATGCTCAAAACTCCCATGGTTTTTAGTGACATCAAACAATATAGTCTTCATGAACCAATCCATACAAGCATCCAAGTCATTCAAATCTGCCATAACCAAGTCCTCCCCATCCTCTAAATAGATGTGGGATTTCATTATTGCATCAAGAAAAACACCTTTCACTTTCCTTGATTACTTGAATAAAAACTTAATCATGAAGCACATCTAGTTTCCACAACAAAGAGAATTAAACTCCAGAACTTCAAATATGATGCTTGAGGATGAATAGGTAGTAGAATATGATCATTACCAACCTATAAATCATTTGCAAGAAATGATTTTTCCTGTGGCAAATTTGTTTGGAAATTGATGTGTCAGAACACGGCTGCAGGTGTGTACAAATTGAGTCTTGAGCCAGAAGCTCAACTTTGCATTTAGCAAAATTTATGTATAAGTATCAGGGAAGAATTTAACTAGCATATGCCCAGAATAATTTGATTGCAAAACTTTAAAGAGTCTTCCAAGCAGACCACTGATCAAAGCAAAGTATGGGTTCAAGAAATCCCTCCTTCTATCATCTTCTCTCTCAATTTAGAGGCTTCATTAAGATCACCAATTCTACAGTAACCACTGATTAGTATATTATAGGTAACAACATTGGGAACTAAGCCTTTTTGAGGAAGTTTATGGAAAAGTCTCTGTGCTCTATCCATATTTCCTACTTTGCACAACCCATTTATTAACGCATTATAAGTAGTAATATTTGGGATAAGACCTCTTTCCACCATCTCATCCCTTATGTTGAAAGCGCCATCCACATCACCAGCAGCTGAACAGGCATGAATTAGGGTACCATATGTAAAATTATCGTGAAGAAACCCTCTAGACAACAAAATAGACAGAACACTTCTTACTTCATCAATCTTCCCAGACTTACAAAGACCATAGATAGCTATGTTGTACACAATACTGTTGGGAAGAGAATTACATACAGCACTCTTATCAAGAGAGTCCGCAATTCCCTGAGCTTCTAGACTTATGAAATCATTTTTAACAGACTTATCAGAACATTTATGAACTGTAAGAAGATCAAAATCCACCATCTTGTCTAGGATCCCAGTTGCTTCATTGATTCTATCATACTTATAAAGACTGATGACTATTTTGCTACAGATAACTGAACTAGGAGAGAACCCTCTTTCAATCATCTCAAAATATAAACTGAAAGCTTTGTCCAACTTCTCTTCATTGCACCAACCAGAAATATGAGTACCATAGGTAACAGCTTTTGGTGATAGTCCTCTTCTCTGCATCTCAACAAGAAGATTAGCAACATCACTCGACTTCCTAGACTTAAAAAGTCCATTAATAAGGGAATTGTACATTTCTATGGAAGGAGACATTGTCTGTCTTTCCATCGTATCTTTAATTCTAAAAGCTTCAACAACACAAACAATTTTACAATATCCATCACTCAAAGTCCTATATGTTATTTCATCTGGTGAGCATCCAAGTTCCTTCATCCTATCAAAAACAGCCTGTGCTTCCACGACTTTCCCCATCTTGCCTAACCCACCAATCATCGTATTGAATGCAACTGTGCTCTTACTAAAACCCCGACCCAAAATCTCTTTCCAAAGCTTCATAGCTCTGTCAAAATCTCCCATTTTGAAAAAGCAATCAAGCAGAGTACAATAGCTGACCTCATTTGGCGCCACACCTCGTTCCACCATCAAACGCCAAAGGCTCAAAGCATCCCCATAAGACCCCACATCAACCAACCCCTTGAGAACCATATTATAGGTCACAACCGACGGATCAATCCCCTCCCGTATCATCTCCTCGCAAAGCATAAAAGCCTTGCCCATCCTCCCTTCCCTGCAGTACCCATCCAACAGTGTATTATAGCTATAAAAATCTGGTCTCACATTCCAACCCCCCATCCCCCTAAACACCTTCTCAGCCTTCCCAACCTGACCTTGCTTGCAATACCCATTAACCAATGCATTACAAACAAACACATTCACCCTCAACCCCACCCTCTCCATCTCATCTCGAATCCTAACTGCATCATCCATCCTCCCCGCCTGACAAAACCCATCAACCAACACACCATACACATGATCAACCAAAACCACCCCCCCATCCTCCGAAGCAACCTCTCGGCCTCATCCGCCCTTCCCCGCCTGCAGTAACATTTCATCAACAAAGTCCAAGTAACCACATTCCTCTCAACCCCCTTCCCCAACATCAAACCCAACACCCTCTCAGCCCCATCCAAATCCCCCTAACAAACATACCCTCCAACCAAAGCATTGTACACCACAACATTAACCTCAAACCCCATCCCCTCCATCTTCTCCACAAACCTCTCAGCACGTTCCACACTCCCCTCGCGACAATGCGTGTTCACAACAATACTAATCATATAAACATCAGGCACAATCCCCATCTTCAAAACCTGCTCAAAAACCATCAATGTAGTGTCTCTTTCACCGGCCCATACCAATTTCGCGAGGAGGCAGTTGCAGGACCGCAAGCTGGGGGTCCAGCCGAGCTTGGACATTTCATTGAACACGTGGAGTGCGTGCCGCGTCAAGCCACGTTCCGTAAATGCCTTAAGGAGCATGTAGAAGACGGTGGGGGAGAAGCCGAATTCGCGGTAGGCGGAGATGACGTCGTTGCAGACGGCGAAGGCGCGGAAGTTGTTGGTGCAGGAGCTGGTGGAGGATGGAGCGGGCTTCGGGGAAGAGTTTGGCGCGGGCGAGGATGTGGACGAGGAGGCAGAAGGAGGTGGCGTGGGGGCGGTAGTGGGGGTGTTGGGAGAGGAGGGTGAAGAAGGAGAGGGCGGCGGAGGAGGGCATCGCTGAGGAGGTCGAAGGGGGGGAAGTGGAGACGGCGGAGAACAGCCGAGGGGCGGCGGCGGAGGAGGAGGCGGGAGATGAGGTCCACGAGGGAGGGGTCAGGGGGTTTAGCATTGGAATTGGAATGGGAATGCTCTGGAATGTTCCGGAAGAGAGGAAGAGAGAAGTGGAATGCTCTTCTGTGTGAGAGGAAGGGAATATGGAGTTTGCGGAGGAAACGGAACATTTGGGTGGTGACGTGGACGACAGCATTAGTTGACGACAACGTTGGACGTTGGATTCGTGATCGACCTCGCCTTCGCTATCGGTTGTTGTTGGGTGTGGTTGTGGAAGGAGAGGTGGATGATGGAACGCAGAGTTAGTGGAGGGAGAGAAAGAAGGTTCAGTGCAGTAGCACCGTTGTGTTGCGCAGCGCGCAGGGAAACTAGACGGAGTTCTAAAGCTTCGCTTTTTGTTCTAGGGGGGAAGAGGAATCAGGGAAGACACAAAATTTCAAACGATGGTTAAAAAAAATAAATTATATTTTTAGTGCTTTTAGTTTTATCATTAAAAAAATTAGACCGGGTTGAGAGGAAAATACATGCGATTATGGTCCCTGAACATCAAAAGAGACTACTTGGCTCGGCAAATTTTCTCGGATGGGGTACTTCTATAAACTAATTCTCCATTTGGGATAGTTTTCAAACTATTTTTGCGAGGGAGTTATTTTCTATGTGAAATACATGCATGTAACACGCAAACCGTAAGTGGAACTAATAAGTTTGGTGTTTGCAAAGGAATCGCCAATGCCAATGACGATATCTCCATGCAAGGGAAATCGCCAGTCAAACTGACGAGTTTTAAGTTGCAGAAATCAGGCTGCTTTTTTCAGGTGGTAGGCTTGCTTTTTCAGTGGGGAGGGTCGCTTTTTCAGAGATGGCAGGCCAAAGGGGAGTTGCAACTAAGGGCAAGTTGCAACTCCCATTGGCGAGTTATGGCAGAAGGAATAGTCATTTCTGATGGCGATTTAGGATCTTTATATACGCGAAAATTGTTTCAATGTTGTTGTGTGTTCACAAGTAGATTTGAGTTTTCAAAACTGTAAATGTTTAGGGTTTAAATTTATCCGCATAAGGTTTCAAATTTGCTTCTTGAGGCTTAAATATCTTAATCAGGTTCGTAGTTTCCAAATTAATAATTTGTATTATAATTTTTTAAAGTAATTTTTTATAGCAGTTTGAATGTATAGTTTTTATTAATTTTTTAATTAAATTAGTTTTATATTTTATTTCGTAGTTTCCAGTAAAATAATTTGTATTATAATTTTTTTAAGTAATTTTTTGTAGTAGTTTGAATGTATAGTTTTTCTGAAATTTTTAATTAAATTAGTTTTATATTTTATATGGTTGTTTGTGTGTATAAAATAGAAGACATTTGTCATCAAATTTTTTAATTAAATTACTTCAGTGTTGGTGTGTGTTCAAAACTAGATTTAAGCTTTCAAAAACTGTGAGTGTTCTTGAGATTTAAATTTGTCCGCATAAGGTTTGAAATTTGTTTCTTGAGGCTTAAATTTATGATTGAGATTCGTAATTTTCAGTCAAATAATTTGTATTATAAAATATTTTTTAAGTAATTTTTTAGAGCAGTTTGAATTTATAGTTTTTAATAATTTTTTAATTAAATTAATTTTATATTTTATATGCTTGTTTGTGTGTATAAAATAGAATAAATTTGTCATGATATTTATTTAAAGAAAATATTTGAGTCCTGAAAAAATTTGGTAAATATGAAATTTTTAGTATATTTTTAATTAGATTAGGTTGGTGTTGATACTTTGTTAGTGTGTTAAAAATTGATCAAGCCTGTATTGTCAAAAGTGTGTGAAAGTAAAAAAATTTGTAACATCATAATTATTTGAAGTAAGTATTTTGAGTGTGGAAATTTATTTTAATATAAAGTTATAGTAATTTTTTAATTAGATAAGGTTGATGTTCATGATTTGTTGGTGTGTGTTAAAAATTTATGAGCATTCAACTTGAACGATATTTAAAATTAATTTTTTTTCCCATTATATTTATTTGAAGTACGTATGTTGAAGTTATTATTATGAAAATGAATTATTTATAAATAATACTAACTTTGTTTATGGTTTATTTGGGCTTTAAAATTACTACCTTGAAATTGTTTATTTTTTTAAGTGTTTACCATAAAAAATATTTAAAGTTAATTATTTTTTTATAGAATAAAGTTTTAATGTCAAATTGTGTTAAAGAGACATTTTGTGATTACATTTTACTATTTTGAATTTATTATGATTAATTAATTAAAATATTGTTTTTGTAGGTACACGATGAATTCGATTATAACAATGTTGTATTTCAATGGAAGGATATATGAAGATAATAATGGTGTAATATTTGAATGCAGTAAAAAAAGCGACTCAGATTAAACGTGGAATTAGTTTCAATGCTTTGAAGAAAAAAATTGGAGACAAGGTAAAGTTATAAAATAATAAAATTATTTCTACTATCAGTTGTAGATTTTTAGTGTTAGGAAAATATATTGCCTTGCAAATTTGTGATGACGAAGACATTGAAACGATGTTGAAAAGTTTTAAACAACAACAACAAATGTCAGTTCTAGAATTGTACATAGAAAAGGATGTGGTTGGTGGTTCAATGTTTCATTCTGCAAATTCGCTTACATCATGTGGAAATTATTTATCTAATGATGAGACACAACCGCCAACAAATATGAGCAATTTACATGTTGACGAAGATGATGATGATGATGATGATGATTATCTTGTGTCTAACTCATACGTTGAAGAGTCTTTAGACGAAGATGACAGTGTTAACAGTATATCTGATACAGACAATGAACTAACCGACATGATTCAACCAGTAAGAATTGTTCACCCAGCAGAAGGTATAATTTCCTCCTAAAAAATACGTCAATACATTTATTATTTGACAACAATTGTATTTAATGCTAAATAAGTATGATTTGAATTTTTTTTGGACTATAAGGTGTACAAGGAATTCAAAATTCATTTTGGAATGATGCTTTGCATTATAATAATATAAACTGGAGTCATCCTGATGAGGAGGACATTTGTGGTTTGGAGATGCCATCCAATTTTAATGTTGGCCAAGAATTATATGTTGGCATGGATTTTGATAGTAAAGATGCAGTCAAGAATGCAATCAAACAATATGTTATGAAGGTGCATCAAAGTTTTCAAAGTGGTTGAAAGCAAATGGGACAAGTATGTCGTTTGTTGCTTGAATAAAAATGCAGATTGTCATTGCCCTTTCTATATGAGGGCAATTCTATCTAAAAAAACTGATTCGTGGAAAGTCACTCAATGGGGTGGACCACACACATGTCTCAATATGACCATGACCCAAGATCACGAGAAGCTTGATTCAAATTTAATTGTCACTTGTGTAGTAGGTACTTATTTTATGTTCATATTATGTTATTGTTTAACCTTAATTTTCATTTAAATTTTGTTATTCTATTGACAAGCATGATCAGAGAAGATCCATCAATAAAAGTTTCATTGATTCAAGAGAGGATTAACAGTGAATTTGCGTACAAGGTGTTGTATAGAAAAGCTTGGTTGGCGAAAGAGAAAGTCATTGCAATTGAATATGGCAATTGAGATGAGTCATATGCGAAACTTTCGTTGTGGCTAACACACATGCAAAATCATTCTCTTGGATCATATTTTCAAAAACTACATGACGATTTTATCGTTGGGAATACAGTTAGTCACGAACACCGTCAGTTTCATAGAGTTTTTTGGACTTTTGGCCAATGTAAAGAGGCTTTCAAGTACTGTAAGCCAATCATACAAGTTGACGGTACACATTTGTATGGCAAATACCGTGGGACCCTCTTAATGGCCACATCACAAGATGTTGACAGCGTGGTCATGGTTTTTGACACACTTGCGTAAACACGTCACAGATAAAAATGGTATTTGTCTGATATCTGATCGACACCCGAGTATAAAGTCCGTTGTCGCTAACAAAGCACTTGGTTGGCAACCTCCCCACGGTTATCATGTCTACTGCGTGCAACACATAGCAAACAACTTCAATAAAAAATTCAATAATGCCAAACAAAAAGAAATTGGGTAAGATTTCATATTTGATGGTCACGCTTATTTAACTTTCATATATAGTTAAAATTGTTATTCATAACTAATTTTATGCAGCCTACACTCCTTGCAAGCACATTTTTGATCAAAATTTAGAAAAATTTCGTCAACTGAGTCCAGTCATAGCAACATGGATTGATCGCATTTCAAAGGAAAAATGGACGATGACTTATGATAAAGAAGGACGTCGATATGGCCACATGACAACCAACCTCTCAGAATGTATCAATAAGGTTTTAAAGGATTGTCGCAACATTCCCATAACAGCATTGGTCAAATCAACGTACAATAGGTGTCGAAAGTACTTTGTTGAACGGGGCCACCAAGCCCAAAGACAGTTAAATGAAGGACACGTATATTGTTCAAAGCTTGCTAAAGAACTTAGGAAAAATCAAGAATAGGCTTGCTTGTACGCACATCGTTCGCGTGTATGATATCCACTCCACAAGGTTTGAAGTAGAGGAGACCTTCAACCCTATAACGCAACGTGGCGGATAAAAGTGGACAGTTAACTTGAATGATCATCATTGTCAATGCAGAAGGTATTCTGTATTCTGCATGCGCTTCACTATCCATGTTCGCACATTATTGCAGCTTGTGATTACGTGAGCATGAACTACTACCAATATATAGATGTTTACACAAATGAGCACATCTTAAAAGCTTACTCCGCACAATCTTAAAAATTAAATACCTACATAAATTTAAATAAATGACCAAACTAAAATACATAACACAATATTAAAAATCTAAACACGTACATAAATTTAACACAAAAAAACTTAAAATACTACCTAAAATACTCTACAAATAACAAAATTAAAAATTACATACCTACACAAATTTAAATAAATGACCAAATTAAAATACAGAACAAAATTAAAAATTTAAACACGTACATAAATTTAATACAAAAAAACTTAAAATGCTACCTAAAATACTCTACAAATAACAAAATTAAAAATTAAATAGCTACATAAATTTAAATAAATGACCAAATTAAAATGCATAACACAAAATTAAAAATTTAAAAACATACATAAATTTAACACAAATAAACTTAAAATACTACCTAAAATACTCTACAAATAACAAAATTAAAAATTAAATACCTACACAAATTTAAATAAATGACCAAATTAAAATACCTAACAAAATTAAAAATTTAAACACATACATAAATTTAACACAACAAAACTTAATTTACTAACTAAAATACTCTACAAATAACAAAATTAAATAATCAAATACCTACATAAATTTAAATAAATGACCATATTTTTTTCCAATTATTAAAATTTAAATTAAATAACATATATTATACACACAAAAATGGTATTAAATAAAAAAATTACTATGGAATAAAAAATTTAAACAACGTATATTTATAAAATTAATAAAATATCATATATTTCAATAAAAACTATAAATAAGTCAATTAAATAATATTCACATTCTAACTAAACCTAAAATACCATGTATAAAATACAAATAATATCATACAAACCTAATAAATCTAAACCAAATAATAATAACATAACAACTAAAATTAACGTACAAATAATTTTATCACAAATAATAACATACAAATTTAAAAAATCTTAACAAAATCATATTAATAAATCAACAACAACTAACGTACAAATAATAATATACCAACTCAAATTTGTAACATATACATATAACACAAATAATATTAATATTTCAATGTACTACTTAAAATTTAAAAATTCCACCTAACATCAACAAACGTAGCATATGTATATACAAAACAATTAATACCATAGTAATTTACAAAATTTAAAGAAAATAATATTATCAATTTAACTATAACTAACCTAACATATATCTATATATATAACACAACTAATAACATACAATTTATAAAACCTAACTTAAATAATATTAACATATCAACTAAAGTTACCAAGTAAAGAAACACTTACCAAACAGAGAAATCACGTAACAGGAAGAGGAGAGAAACCACGTAAAGAACAAAGCACTGTCCTACAGAGATAAACAAACCTAACGTAAATAATTTTCATATATCAACTAAAATTAAGTTAACATATATATATATATATATATATATATATATATATATATATATATATATATATATATATATATATATATATATAACACAACAAATATTTACCATTCAAAAATACTTACCAAAAAGAAAAGACAGGAACAAAATAAGAAGAACGCAATGTAGTGGGGGAACTTATGAAGAAGAAGAACAAAGCAATGCAAGGAACGCGCAGCTGTGGACTCGGAAGCTTCTTCTTTTATAATGCAAGGAGTGGAAATTTTTTGAAATAAAGCAAACCGGCAGCCAGGCTGGCGATTCCTACAAAACGCAAACCGCCAATGCGGATGGCGATTTGCACCTGCCTGCACCTAGCCTGATTCTTGACTCCTGCGCACCTAGCCCTGTATGCACCTGCTGAGCCTACCTAGTGGAACTCGCCAGTTTGACTGGCGATTCCCTATGAATGCCAATATCGCCAGTAGCAATGGCGATTTGTTCACGGAGAGCAAACTCGCCAGTTGAACTGGCGGTTTGCGTGGTGCATGCATGCAAATCACGTATAAAAGAGCCCCCTCCCAGAAAAAGTTTTAAAACAACCCCATCTGGGGAATTAGTTTATAAAAGAACCCCAAATGGGGAAATTTGCCACTTGTCTCAATATTGTAGTTAGCAAAACAAAAGTTGTATTTTTTATTTTTTTTTATATTTAGTTAAATTTCTTGTATCTTAACAAGTTTAATTCAATTCTTTTGAGTCAAAATAGTTATTTATGTTATGTCCATTATGTTTAATTTTTTTTAAGAAAGATCCATTATATTTAATGTTGAAAAAATTCAAGTGGAGATTTTTGTTATCGACAATAACTATTTCAATGATGGTGTAGCTTTTAAAAATTACGATTTCATCTTCTTCAAGACGTGTTAGCTCCAGCAGTCACAAGAGAAGATTGACAACGACATGATGTTGTGCCAAGTATCATATGTTGAATTTGCATCCTTGATTTTAATTATAACAAATCATTGGTAATACAAATTGAAAGGATGATGAGTTTAAGTGTTGACTAACATTCTGCTTAAAGTATTTCAATGTTAAATATCTTAAAAAATAGATATGTTCATTTGTTTTGAAGTACTCAGAATGATGTTAAAAAATGTTGTCTTCTAATGATTATCGGGAATTGAGAATTGAGAAGATGTCTTGAAATCCATTTACGTGATGAAGAATGTTTCCCTCTAAGTACTTGATTTTTTTGTGGTAAAGCACTAAAAAAACATGGCCTTGCATAGAAGAATTATTAAATGCTACATGAAGAACATCTAGAATCAGAATGAAGATGTACCAAAGTTTACATTAGAATGATGAAAAATTTTACTTTGAAGAACTGAACTTTCGAATGGAGTTCAGACTGGTTTAGAATGTAACTCAAGGATAGTTTTCATCACTTCCATATGATGCCACAAATACAAAGGGCATATCAAAAGACTGAAGTTGATAGCACTTCACTTTCCACATGTTGCCACACACACTGAGGGCATATAAGAAAGTGAAGGTTAAGTGCATTTGAAGATGCAAACTTGTTGAAAGCTAAATTTTTCCATGAGAAGCACTAACACAAACATCAAAATAGAAGACTAAAGAAATTACATAATCTGACCTTGGACAGAACACTAAAACACCAATAATTATACCTGCACTCAATATCTATGAAGCAATCTTCTTCAAAAAAAATTGTGTTGTAAAGATGTGTTAAGGTTGATGAAGCTATACTACTTCAAAAAGGCATATAAGTCAAACTTCATCAAAAAAATCTACTATAGATATGAATTCTTTCTCGACAAACGTCAAAATGGCTATTCTGATGATACTTTAGAATGCTCATAAAAAATGTTCCTCAGAATGACTACCTTATAATGGTTCTGCAAGCTGTCATTTCATGACAGTTGTCATAACTGTCTACCTGCTCTAGAAGCTTACTAATTGAGTGGGTTCCACTTCAACGGTCCTTTTTGGAGTTTTAAGTGAATTTTCAAGAGCATCTTGAAGTTAAGTTTAAGCATTTCATTGAGAAATACCCGTGCTTAATCTCTGGGTGACAAATATGCATTTTTTGCTTCAACCTTCTCTGTTGAGAGTGACTCACTTTTGTATTGAGCTTGTAATTTGTAATAGATACTAGATAGAAGTGAGAAACTATATTTTCCTGAGTAGAAACCCTTTGTGAGGTGAAAATCTGTGTTTGTGCAATCAAAAACATAGAAACCCCTTTGTTGTTGTAAGTCCATAGTGACTAGCAAGGTTGAAATCCAATGGTGTCGAGGCTAGGTTGAAAGTCCAATGGGAGTACTGGCAAGTTGTTGAAATCCAATGGTTGCTGGTCCAACAGGGACTGACTGTGTTAGTAAAATCTCATCTTGAAGGATGAGAACTAGACATAACTTAAGGTTGGAGTGAACCAGTATAAGAATCACGGTGCATTTTTCTTCTTCCCTCTATTTGCACTTATTTTGAACAAATTTGTTTGTTAGTTTTGTTAATCTTTAAAAATAGACAGACCTTTCATTGATACACATAAGAATGAACTAAATTTATCAAACTCATTTTAAATAAACAACCTTTTTTGAAACAAGAACTCTGAATTGTGAAAGAATCTTTTTCCAGAATTACTTGCATTTTCATTTTGAGCTCAAAATAATTCTTCATTCTGAACTGTCTCTTTTTGAACTTACATAAGAAACTTAGTTATTTTCAAAAAAGATTTAGAAAATTTGAACAATCTCCGGTTCTACCCCCTTCTTGTGACATTTTTTTCACTTTAGACGTCGCCAAAGAGGTCGTGAATTCCGCCAAAGAAGGAGGCATACATAGCAAGATCCACTGAAGTCTTCAAGTCATCATGTTGAGTGAGCAATTCAACTCGTTTGGGGCTCAACAATGAAGTTGGGGAGCCTTGACGATGGGGTGCTAGGTGTGGAACCTATGGTTAGGAAAAGAGAGGTTGGAGGTAGCCTACGGAGCTACTCCATAATGAAATTCAAATTTCAATGATATTAGAACGTTCTTCTCCTTTATGTCTGATTGTACTCAAATTTTGGATTACATAGAGAAATAACAAATTGAAACTGCCAAAAATTATTTATACATGTTAATAGTCATTTCCTCACTGAAACATTATCGGTGGTAAAAAATGGCCTATTCAACTTTTTTTAATATTAAACGTAGCAAACGTGACAAGAAAGATTATTTTGGCTCACTTTAAATATTTAAGAGACTAAATTAAACTTTTAAGAAAATAAATGATGTAATTGGAACTAAAATATAAGACAAAGCATTATAAGTATATTTTAGCCCCACGCAAAATAAATATTTTTTAAAGTTTCTTTTTTGTTTAATCAATTCAAAAGCATATTATTAAATATTAGTTATATTTTTTTTTATCTATTTTCTTTTTCCAAATCCAATGGATACTCTCATGTTAAATTTGAATGGAGAATATCACATAAGGTTGTGATCTTTCAATATGATAAGCAAACAATTAATCAAAGATCTTATCTCTCAGCTTAAACCATTGTTGTCGCTCATGGCAGGTCTTCATCGATTACACAATTAAAGGTACACGCATGGGTTCTTTGATAACGTTTTAGTTTTTTTTTTTTTTTTTTCCTTTTTGACAGTGGGTTTTAGGTCCTTTGATTCTAGATTTTTCTATAACTACATATATAATTTTGTCTTAAATTTTAGTTTAAATATTAATTGACTTGTGCTTTACTTTTACCAGTCGAAGATCACTCCATATTCATATGAAACTTTCCATTTAATTCAACAAAAGAACAACTTGAAATGAAGTTTAACAAATTTGGGTCCTACACTAAGGATGGTGAAATTCAAAAGGCATCTAGTGGTAGAATTCCAAGGCATTCGAAGGGTGCAAGGCTAATGCATCTAAGCAAAGACAAGCAAGTGAGGCATAAACACAAGATAAATTAAAGCAAGCACATACAATTTGAAGTAGAACAATCGGCCATGTTATTTCCATGAAAAGAATACAATTGTCAATCACTTATGCTGAACTCTCTTTACATTTTAAAAGTTTTTATGGTACTTGTTTCATTTTTCTCTTGTTGAATGGTGAAAGATATGGATTAGCAGGGGATTTATGGGTTGGATATACCCAATCAATGTAAACAAAACCAATAAAAAATAATGGGTTGGACTAGGTATTTAAGTTTAAGGGATTTAAGAATGGCTAAAGCTTCTTGCACCTCCGATTATTAGTTCCTGTGCCTTCAATTATATGTAATGAGGTGCATAAAACAATAATAGAAGGTGCAGGGAGCAACAACCTTTAAGAAGTGTAAGATTTGGACATAAAAAAATTTGGGGTGCACCAAACAAAAAAATGGGTGCATAAAGTAATTACCTTGATTTTGACTACAGAGCATTTTCAATTTACTAGCCTTCAGAAAGAAAAAAATTACAAGCGTTTAACTCACCTAATAAATTCAGTCCAAAAAACTCACCTAATAAATAAACAAATTTATGTGCGCCATTTTGCTAATCTTAAAATCTATTGGTTGTTTCATATATCCAACTAATTTTTTTTTGGTGAATTATATATCCAACTAATACGGAACTTAAAACAAATTTAGTTATCTTGAAACAAACTAAGCGTAAAGAAACTGAATACAACGTTCTTCTCTTCTATTTTTCACTTTCGTATTTTAGAATTTAGAAGTGAAAACAACTAAATACAAGATCCCAGAAATCTAAAAAGTTGAAAATCTGAAATATTTATATTCAAATGCCATCCTAGGACACTCAATATTCTTCATCCACGAGATCTTGTACTAAAAAAACAGGAAGCAAGAATGTATGAGATAACATCAAAGCATGGGGACAAGGACAAGGTAGCACCAGAATGACATATTCAATTCAAGTTCCCAATAATAGCCCAAATAGACAATTCTCAGAAGAGAAATCGTGATTCTTAAGTATTCCACATGACTTGTATTATTCAAACAAAAACAAAACGGTTTTGTGCTGAGACAGAATTCTTCATTACTACCCCAAAAGGCACGCAGTACAAGACTATAGTGCATCAGCTTTAACTTTTAGTTCAGTCCCATATACAGTGGCCAATAAAAGCACAAAAGAGCATGACATTGTAGTGTGTACTACAAATATCACCATCCAATTAAAGTATATATGTTTCAGCTCCCATGTGTCAGATTAATACTAGATCTCCCTTTTGCCTTTTACCCATCATTCTCCTTTTTCTCTTTCTGAAACTTACTCTTGCTTGCTAATTTCAAATATCCAATGCCTCATTTCCCAAGTTTTCTTATATTCTTCCTTCTCTCTTTGATCCAAGACAGCAATGATTCCCAAGCTTTTATTATATATATACAAAAGATGGGGGCTAAAAGAAAAAGTTCTACCTCACATAAATCTGCACTTCTTAAACATTGCTCATCCAAACCCAGAAAGAAAAATCAGAATCAAGACAAAACAACCTGCAGAGTGCAGATATGGGAGTTAGAAGTTGGCGCCATGTGTTGTTCTCCTTGTGTCTTGTCTTCAATTCAGGTAACTTAATTTTTTGTTGGAACGTTGGTCCTTTAATCCAAAACATAGATACATATATATTCTTAGTCATGCATTGGTTGGCATAACAAATTTACAAAGCCTTAGAAGCTGACCATAAATATAGTACCAATGTTTAATGTTTAATTAGAAAAATAAAATATTCAAGCCATGATAAGCTGTAGACAGAATTCATCAATAGCCATAAAAGTTAATCTTCAGGAATTAATCAAGATTTTTTTCCGTTCAACAATCATAGCCACATGTACTTTTATGGTACAATAGCAATGAATCTGAGAAGGTTGAATTTGCATGAACACAACTTATGCTAGCTACCACTACCAATTTGATCTCTTAAGTAAAGTCTTGAAATGGACTCATGTAAATGTAAAAAATAGACATGGAGAACTTTTTCCTCCCTCAAATGAGTTCACTAGGCTCGAATTGTAATGCGAATCTGAACAAAACTAAAAAAAACTTGTGGTAGCTGTAGGAAGGCATATATATGTACATTACAATTTGGATTAATTTATTCAGTAATTCAGGTTTACTAGTTCAATTTCAGCTGTTTCTTTTCATTTGTCCTACTGAAGAGTTGAAAGAACCTTGGTTTCTTTTGCAGGCCTATGTAAAGCCACAACACTAAGAGAAGAAGAACACCAAGAAATCTCATATGAATTTGGTACCAAGTTGGATGCAGTTCCTGTAGTAAACCCTACAACTCCAGGCACAACAAATCCATACCCTACACTAAACCCAACAACTCCTCAAGCACCTGGCTCAACAGGACAAACCCCATCAACCCCACCCACAACCCCATACATGACCCCTATAAACCCTTACACAAACCCCACAACCCCGAAAACAAGCCCTACAAACCCATACACTAACCCTACAACTCCAACTATGACTCCACCTAGCCCAACTACTACTCCCACAACCCCAACCACTCCTACTACTGCATCATCAGGTGGTCAATGGTGTGTTGCAAGCCAATCAGCTGCAGAGAACACTCTGAAGGTGGCTCTTGACTATGCTTGTGGCTATGGTGCAGATTGTTCTGCAATTCAACCAGGAGCAAGCTGTTACAACCCAAATACTCTGAAAGACCATGCTTCTTATGCATTCAATGACTACTACCAGAAGAATCCTGCTCCTACAAGCTGCGCATTTGGAGGAACTGCCACACTTACAAACAAGGATCCTAGTAAGAATTCTCATCAAACATTAAAGCCTGATCATTAAGCACAATATAAAGTATTAAATTAACATTTTGGTGTCTTAAAAATAGACAAGTGAAACTTTTCATTCTATGTGTTCAAAGCAACAACTTGTGGATGGTCTAGAAATTTTGCATTCCCATGTTCCCATATCAAATATACCTTTTTCATGCTAGCAGTCTCTCATAAATCTCCATATATATTACCTTACCAGTTACCAATATCTAAGACTGTTCAAATTCTGCATCCCTCCTAGTCAGGAACTAACACTTGCATGAGTGCAACATAGCTTCAAGGCATCTCTTGAGGTCATCTCAGAATTTTATGGGTTAAATTTAGTGTCCCATCATGTAATTTGACCTGATTTCGATGTGCTTCTTTGTGGTTTAAAATTCGTTATTTGCCCTTTGAAGTTTGTTCTGTTATCATATAACCAAACTAAATTTTCTATCCACTCTAAACAGAAATGACATATGAAAGAGAGCCCCAAGGGTAACAAAATTCCACCCGCAAGATGACACATTGAAATAAGGTCAAACCACAAGGTGGAAAACTGATTAGATCCATGTGTCACACTAGAATTATGTTACCCTTGAGGCTCTAAGTAGCAATCTTGCTTCTGTTACTGTAATTAGATCCTAGTATACACTCTAGAATTATTGGGAAAAATAGAGAGCAATTCTCTAATGACAGTAACGGAAGCAAGATTGCTACTCAGAGTCACATATATCTTTCAGTAGCTTACCAAAGTCTCTCATTGAATCCCTTTGTCAATAACTGATGAATAATCTGGAAAACTCAGCTCTCTACTTAGCATACTGACTCTCCCACCAAATTAATTCATACCAATGTCATAATTCGTGAATCCAGGGATTAAGGACTTCATTCGCTTATCTAAGTTTTTGATTGAGATTATACTGTCACAAAATCCTACTATCTCATGTCTGTTAACAATAACGTGTGCTTCTCCTCATCATTTCAGGTAATGGGAACTGCCGCTATACATCCTCCAAAACACCAAGGTGAGAATTTCTTCCACCTATATCTTATTCACCCTATCATGAATAAAACATGATATGCAACCTTATACATTCTAAATTTTCTAATATATCTATTGTTCATGCAGCATGACTCCACCAACACCAACTTATGTAAGCCCCCCAAATCCACCAAGCACCATGACCCCAACAACACCAACTACTATGACCCCATCTGCACCAAGTACTATGACACCAACTACACCAGGTATCATGACCCCAACTGCACCAGGCATGACAACAATTCCTGGTGGAGCCTCAGTCTATGGTACAGGACCAGCAGGAAGCCCCAACACAGCAACATTTGCTTCACATTCTGAAGTGCTTCTACTTACCTTATTTGGCTTGTGGGCTTCGCTTCGTGTAGAAAATTACATCTAGATGATAAACAAGGGACACTCATTCAGTAATTCTTTATGTGATAGACTAGAACTCCCTCAGTCTTCAGCAGCTTTTGCAAGACTACACAAGGAGGCAGAGTCAACATGGCATATTTGTCATATGAATTCTCTCCCCCATTAAAATTAGTACTATCTTGCAAAAATGTATCCCCTTAGTAGATCATAAAGCATGAGCAAAATGGTAGAGCCAATACGATTTATAGGTAGACAGGTATTTTACAGTATTAGCAGAGAATAAAAAATTATTAGAGTATCTACTATTCTACTTCCATTTATAACTTCTTCCAGAGATAATTCATGAAACTAACAGAAGGCTGCTTGAGATAATCTATCTTATCCAATTTGGCTGTCAATTAATAACATGGATATATGAATAATATAGTTGCGGCTTAAATGCAACTCTAGTTTCCAATCTCGCCAAATATGCAATTTTAATTCTCCTATTAAAAAATATATATATTTGATCTCCTATTTTAAAAAATTCATAATTTTAATTAAATAAATCATTTCTTGGTGATATTTTAAATGAATATATTAGGTCTAGAGAATCAAAATTGTATTTTTTTTAAAATAGGGACCAAATATTTTTATTTTAAAATAGAAAGATCAAAATTATAAATTGAGCAAAATACGGCAACCAAAATTATATTTAAGCATATTGTAAATGTAACTGATATTAACATAGATACTAACTTTCAAGAAAAACCTAAACATGTTGTCCATGCTAACACATTAATGTGTTCATTCAATCATGTGAATGCTTAAGTGACCACAGTCCAAATAATACGCGTTTTATTTTATCATATTTTTCAAAATGATTCCAACAAAACATGCATAAGCCAAGTGTCATCTTGAACATTTGTGGAGTCCGAAGAAAAAACTAAAAAAGGGACCCCTAAATAACAGGAATGTATTTCGCAAATAATTCATCGATAAAAAATTTCATGAATTTATAAATTCAACCATAAAAAAATAATACACAAAACTCTTATATATTAAAAAGTTCACCAAATTAAAGTTAATAATTTTTTTTTCAGATTTTTTATAAGTTGTGAACCCCTCAAAATGGAGATCCTTGAGCCGTCGATCACCTTCCTTACATATGTATCCGAGATGACACTGCATAAGCCATTAAACCTTACCCAACAAATAGTGTTGGTTAATTCTTCCTTTTAGAGTGAAGATGAAAACAGCTTCCAATTGGTGTTACAGAATATGCAAACAATTTTATTGGTAGCTATACAGTCTAAAATAAGTAATTCCACCAAAGTATTATTTCTTGCTATTTCTGCACCAAAAGAGTAAAGTTTGTAGATATTTTTAGATCCAAACGGAATCTGCCCAAATTCCTACAAGTACTACTGAATCCTAAGGAAAGGCTAGATAATAACTGCATATACTAGTAAAAAGCAACAACCATTTCTTATTTTGTGGAATCAGGTAACAAATCCCTGTGCGTGTTTCAATTTCAATAGCATCTGACCACTCCTTAATATTATAAAAATAAAAATAAATATCTTAAACGAGAACGTCTCTAGCCGTGTCATTATTTAACCAAAATGTTTCTACAAATTTTTTCTTCAAGAAAAGTGTTTTGGAGATTTTTCATAATTCTTTGAGTTTAATTTTTTACATTAACAATCATGTCACATCTTTAAAAAAAAAGTTTAATGCATGCTTTGTTAGAGTATATTTAATAATAGATTCGATTTTAAGATTTTGGAGCATTTTTTGGGGACCTTCAATTTGAGATATTGAGACACTTTTTTAGATCTCAGAATGAATCTCATATTTAAATTTTTCTTTAAAACTTAATTTAAAATAAATATAAGTGACAAGCAATGGTGGATTTTTATTTCAAAAAACAAATTTTTTCTTTTCTCTTAAACCGTGATGAGCCCCTTCCCCTACTCAATTTACTTTCTCATTTCTCATAACATAGCCCCATCCCCTTTCACTTTCTCACCTCCATCAACAACCAGATCATGGATCTTCAACAAGGAGCGATTGATCCCGCCTCCGGGGTCTCTGATCTCGCAATAACCACATAGATCGATGATCTCCATGCTTAACCTCGAGTCCCCTTGCCTGTTGTTCCAAGATCCACTTCTGTGTTTTTCTTTTTCTTTTATTTTTTATTTATTATGGTCATTGTTGTTTTTTCTATCTTGGATCTATTGTTGTTGTTTTAATCTGTTGTTGTGTTCTTTTGGTTTCCTTTTCCTTCCCCTCTTCAATTTCGTTGCTTCCCTCTAAAAGTTGTTTGGGAGAAAGAGAGTAAAAAAATGATTTTTTTTAAAACGGTGCAGATCTTCGTGGTTCTTGTGGAAGAATCGATCTACACACTGGAGACTTGGGTATGTCTCTAGTGGTTGGATCTTGAACTTCCCTCCCCAAGATCCAGCACTAAAGATGCTCTACCGATAAGTCTTTTTCGAATAGTGTTAGCATAAGACTTCAAACTTTTTAAAGATGTAACATTTTTGTGTTTGAGTGACTGAATAACAGTGTAAAAGCTTTAATTATGTTATTTGAATCTTTTTTGTTCTTGGTCAAAAATATGTTCATACAAGCTCCAATTGCCTCTTGTATCTTTTAAAGCGTTCTTCCTTTTAATTATGAATCGTCAAAATGGTTGAGTTTGAGCAACTTCTACACTTTCCAGTTTCCAATATCCATATTATCAAGCATGATCAGTTCAACGTCCCCATGTCTGTGCCAGATTGGATTGAACCAATAATCTCAACAACTTAAAAGATATTTCAAAAGAAATTGGAATAAAACCAAACAAATCTTACCTGAGAGCCCAGTCATGTTCTTTACAGTGAAGCCTGTAAATTTGTTACAAGTTATAGGAATTTTTTTCAAAGTTGAAGAATTTTGATATCTCAAATAATCTGATATGGAGTGTCAATATGGATAGAAGCAGGTCAGAAGGCGGGACAAAGGGAAAAATCTTCTAAATCAGGCTTCGACTTCAGAAAGAGGTTCTTAACAAGCACCTAGGGAGGGAGATGGCCAAACGACCTTTTTCTTTACAAACTTTGCACCAAACTTGTCTGCTAAGGATTTGTGGAATTATTTTACTCGTATGGAAAAGTCTCTGAGGTAGTTATTCCTAGGAAAAGGGATAAAATAGGTGAACGTTTTGGCTTTGTAAGATTCGTAGGGGTGCATGATGTATGAGTTATGACCCTCAAATTGGACAAAATCTTCATTGAAAAACAAAAATTGTGGGTTAATGTTCCAAAATTTCAAAAGGGTGGTGCAGATTTGAAGGGTCAACCGGCTACTAGAAACATCAGAAAAATGGCCCCCTTTCCAAAGGTGCAGGCACAAAAGAACAAAATCGCTTGCCGAGTTTTGTAAGCTAGTTGTAATATTCCATTTTTCATAAATAAATAAAAAAAGAATTTTATTTAAAAATAAATAGAATTTTAGGAAAATAATGATGTTTGTAATTAAATAAATAAGAAGAAATAGTTTTATTAATTAAAATAATGATTTTAAGGTAAATAAAATAAATATATGTTCTTAGAAAATAAAAATAATGTTTTATTTATTCATTTGATAGGAAGTAAAATAAATTTTTTTTTTATAAAATAATAATTGAGTAAATAATAGGTTGAGAGTATTTTAACTATAAATAAAGGCATATTAGATCAGTTTTTATATCTATGATACATTTATACACTTTCTCTTTCTCTCAAATCTGTTTTCTCTTCCCTCTCTCCTAAAATTCTCTTTTTTTCCTGCATACACTCAAACCCATCTTAGTAAAATTACGACTTCGGATTCGTTAACCGTTTGATTATTGTGAAATTTGAACAGCAACACATTTTCGTACATCTCCACTGTCGGGATTTGTGAAGTAATATCTAAGGTGAGAGAAATATCCCTCACATCGTAGCTTTCTTTTCCCGCATACACCCAAATCTGTTCTAGTAAAACTATGATCCCAGAATCGTTAAATTTGAACACCAAGTTCGGAAATTACTTTCGCCCACCTACACCATTGTGATTTACGAAATAATGTTAGACAACCACTGGAGGCTTCAATTCATTCTCTTTCTCTTTAACACTTGGAAACCCTAGCAGAGCAACCAGAGGAAAAGCTTGAGGAATCTTAGACAACCGCTAGAGATGTCACTATCGCTTTCAGACTACACACGTGAGCTCGCTTAGAGGTAAGGGATGAGTTTATTGCAATTGGGGTTAGAATAAACATGTGTAGGAATCCTTAGAGGATCAAATTATGATTTATTTTGTGATGCTTATTGTATTAAAATTCTTCCTATATGATTATGTGAAATTGTTTGAAGGGTTTTACTCCCCATGTTGTGAGAAACATGTTCGTATAATTTGTTTGTATTTTGGATAAGAATTATTAGATTAGCATGATAAATTGTTATATTGAGATTATAAAATTGTGAGTAAGTGATAAATTGAATATGTGGTGAATTGTGAGATACATGTGTATTGAGATATTGTGAGCTATAAACTGTGCAATCACACAACTGTAAGACCCTTTAAGCGTAATGAGTTAATGCGCAGCGAGTATTATGATGGGAATCACTATGGGAACCCGACCAGTTTAATCACTTAGAGGCGTGATGAGATAAAATTATTTTGAGAACAATTGAGAAGTCGAGTGTTTTGTAATGGACTCTTCGGAGTGTTAGCCTTGGGGGTAAATACACTCGATTTGAATGTTCCTTAAAGCCTATGTTGATCCCATATGGTTGGAGCGCTCTTGTAAAATAGAGTGACCCTGACTGGTCTCCCTATGATTTTACCTAGTGAGAGTGACTTAACTTACCAGTGTGTGATCTGTCTTGTCATGTACTCCTGGGCGCCCAACGAGGTTTTTCACTAACATGGTACCACATTGCATATAGGATTGAGTCTTTATATATTTGTTGCATAACGCTTGTGTATTAATTGATATTGATTGGTTGAGTGATATTGTGTTTTGATCCTTGAGTATATGAATGATGAGAAAGTGTGTGAGACGTGTAGTGTTGAGATGTAATGTTATATGATGAGTGGTGAAATGATGTGAGATGTTATAAAGTAAGTTGTATTTCATTTATATGATATGTATATCTACATGTCGTCTCATTTCCCTATAATAGTTAGGAATGTGATAACTCACTTCCCATGTGTTGTTTATGTTTGGATCATGTGATGATCTCGAACCTTGTGTTCGTGGGAGCAGATGGTTAGGTGGATGGCTATAGAGAACTTCATGCTATAGGATGCTGGAACACAATGCTCTGATAGAATGTGACATTGAGACATGAGTTTTTGTATTAATTGCATGAAGTTCTGGACATGTAGTTTTTATCATTTTGTTTCACAAGTTGAATCTTTAGTTCATTCGTTGGAGTTTTGGACGGTCTTGTTTTGAGCTGAGATAATTTTATTATTTATTTGGACAAGTTCTATTATGATGTTAGAAAAGTGAATGTGAGCCTTTGACTTTTTTGAAATGCTTTTATTTAAATGTGTTTTAAAATTTTTAATTAACTCTGCATTCTTATTCCTTTTATTATTAGTACATATATATGTGGGGTAGAGGGTGTCACACTGACACAACTCAAAATAAAAAATAAAGAAGTATGTTGAAGATGCAACGGGAAGAACCAAGGAACTCCCTTTCTTTGGTGTTTCGTTCATTCCTTCATCGTAGGAGATCCAAACTCTAAGCAGAGCTTTGGTGAAGAAAGTTCACAAAAGGGGAGACACTTATGTGACACAACAAAAATTTCATCTCGAGGGGTTGTTTGGCATTAAAGTAACTATGATGGGTACAGAGCTAGTACTCCTTGAAGCTGGAGAAGAGATAGAGATCAGAAATTGTTTTAACGAAGATGTTGGGTGGGTGAATGAATGGTTTGAAGAGAAGATGGAGTGGAACTCGTGACTTATTGATGGTGAATGCTTGGTCTAGGTTAGATGCTTTTGGGTTCCAGTGCAAGCTTAGTCGGAGAAGTTCTTCAAAATTTTGGGTTCCTGCTATGAGGAATTTTTATATGTTGATGACTTCACCAAGACAAGGTCAAGACTTGATGTTGCTAAATTCCTCATCCGCACAAAACATCAGGATTGTATTAATTATATGGTTAGTGCACGGGTGGGTGAGGAGTTATTTGAAATCAAGATAGTTGAAGAAGCTCCGGATACATGTGATCACTGCATCATGTGCACTAGGGTCTCCTCTGACATTTCGGTGAGATCAAAATCATCAACAAATGAAGATGGAGGCTCATTATTGCAAGATCTAGAGGTGGTGGAAGACTCTTTGGCGGGACAAGCACTAGAGAAGCAAGATTTTGAATTTGAATTTGAAAATGTTCAAATTCAAAATGATGAAGGTGAGCGAGAACAAGGGGTACAAGAAGTGAATGTCGATTTAGGCTTTGTAGCAACCAATCAGATAAAAAAGATAGTCCCACCTGGCGTAGTGGAGACTCTTAGGCATGTGGAGGTGGGTCAATTTGAAATGAGTCCAGGGTTAACGTCTATTGGTTCAAGCCCACCCTTGGTTTTAGACTATGAGTCCCATAGTGAGGGACCAAAACCTCTGGTTATATCGACTTAGAATATACCCCTTATGGACTATCCACTTCATGCTCCAATGGACATTCTTCCTAGAGAAAGAAGACTTTCTTGGCCTATTCCGAGGGCTTTCTTGTCCCAATATACTATGGTCTCTGTGACATCCTAGAATTTCTACCCGGAATTTTGTAAGTGTTACATCTAAATAATTATAT
Source organism: Glycine max (assembly GCF_000004515.6). NCBI lineage: Eukaryota > Viridiplantae > Streptophyta > Magnoliopsida > Fabales > Fabaceae > Glycine > Glycine max. Next base: position 23,594,833 of record NC_038251.2, on the reverse strand, counting down.
ATATATATATATATATATATATATTATTCAGTGTATATATATATTCTTGGTAGAAGTATGTACATTGGGGGAAAGATACGCGGGTTAGACTAATTAACAAAGAGTAACCCATAACCGAACGGTTATAGAGTAATTCGCAATTAATTAGTCTAAAAATTATCGTTTTGTGTGCAACTTAAAATTTCACAAAACCAACCTCTGAACCACGCTCAAGGTCTCATTCTGAGCGTTTTGATACATATATTGCCTACTTTCGAAAATGGGCCCCGACGGGTGCAGAGAAACGCGAGGAACTGGAACCAGAAAGGCGGCACGCAAACTGCGGCAGGATTTTAGCATCCAAAAAGGTCCAATTTTTTCTCCTTTGTGGCTGAGTATGAAGTCAAATCAAAGGAAAAAGGTGGGCCCTTTTGCTCCACTTAAAATAGGACATGTGACAATTGCTTTTAGAAAAGAAAAGGGAAAAAGAAAAGAAAATCATTTTTTATAAAAAGCTCAAATCTTCTCTCTCTTCCTTCAGAAAATTTCAGCAGCTTCTTCCCTCCTTCCAAGTTGCTTTTTCTCTTCTTCTTCTTGTCCATTGTTGCCTCCATTGAAGCTCCAAAATTCCTCTCCATTTCTACCCCAAATTGCAAGGAAAAACAATTTTTGGAGTCTTGGAGCCTCCTTTTACTTCGTGGGGCTTTAAATTTCAGGTAAGGGTGGACTTCTTCTCACTTGAAATTTGTGGGTGTTGGGTTTTTGGGAGCTATGATGGGTAGTTCTACTAGGTTATTGCCTTAGGGTAGTTGTTTGTGAAGGAATTTGTTGAAATCATGCTAAACTTGACATGTTTGATGTAAGCAAAACTACCCATGCTGATTTAGGGTTTAATAATGATGCTTTGTGATATATGTATGCTTAAAATGTTGATAGAAAACTGGTAGAGAGAATGGGGAGAGTTAACTTAGAGTTAAATGTGAGAATGGTAGTGTTGTAGGTGGAAAAGTGTGAGATTTTGAGGGTTAGAAAAGCCAAATTTAGGGTTAGTGGAAATTGGAGTCTAAAGTGAGTTGATTCTAGTTTAGAATGTCAATTAGGACTTGTAGAAAAGCTTGGGCAGAGCAAATGAGAAAAATGAGTGACAAATGTGAATGAAAAGAGCCATTTCTAGGGTAAATTGGGTGTTGAGAGGTTAAATTTTGAATAGGTGGAGGTTTCACCTTAAAACCAGTTTGAGCAAGTCTAAATCAATGTTATAGACTTGATGAAGATGAGAGTTTACCCCAAAGTTACCCAATTTTCATTTTCACCTTTTAAACCTTGAAAATTCACTAAATTGATGGGTTTTGGATACCTAGAATTTGATTTACCTTGATTTGAAGTTTGTTTTTGACTTGAGTATGATTTATACATGATTTAGGACTTGTAGGATCCAATTTGAGTAAAATTGGATGTATGCAAGTTGGATTTCGAAATCTGCTAAATTATGCAGAAAAATGGTTGTGCAGTGCTAGTCACGGGAAAGGTAGCACATCTCGTGTTCTAGATATTTTCTAGCAAATCCCAACGGTCAAAACTTAGATTTCTGTATTAAGAACTCTCAGTTAAATTTTCAAGGCGATCCAATGGTTGACGAATCGGAACAAAGAGAATGTTACTGAGGTATGTGAGTAGGAAAAACTGTGGAATTTGAATGAGTTTTGTGCAGAGTTTTCTGCCTCCACTCTTTTTTTCTTGGTTTAGAGTAGCTTCATGACAAATGAAATTGAATTGTTTGGATATTGTGAAAGCTTGGAGGGGTTGATGGGGACCCGGTGCTGAGAGGAACGAGGATAAGGGCTACGTAGGAGTGCGTGAGCTCAATTTAAAGGTGGGCAACTGGGGATGGTGTGCTTATGCCTGACTTGTGGAAATGGGAGAGTTGATTTGCGCCATCGCCCGATCGCCACCTAGTACCACATATGACGGGTGCCCCATAATCCAATAAGCTTGATGTGAGAAAACGTGGAAGAGCTAATCTTCCTTCTTTTGTTTGTTGACCACAGAGTGGTACCTGGAGATATGTCGCGGGGGTCAGGAGACCTTGGGGACGTCAGGTGGGGTGCTATTGCCCAAAACCAAGCTTGGCTAATCCCGACCCAACCTGGGCATAGTCAGTCAGTGAGAACCTGTGACGTACCTAAACAGGCGAGCTCCTGGCAGTCAACCAATAAAAGAACATAGTCCACGAAGCAAGGAGGCTTGTGTGGCGACTAACCAGCTATTTATCTTGGGTGTTATCTGAAAATTAGCCTCTGGTAATCGATTACCATTCGTGGGTAATCGATTACAGGGTTTAAAAAATGGAGACAGGATGTTAAGTAGCTTTTGGTAATCGATTACCAATTATGTGTAATCGATTACACAGTATGATAGGGCACTGGTAATCGATTACCAGTTGTGTGTAATCGATTACATAGTGTTACCTGCTACTGGTAATCGATCACCATTTATGTGTAATCGATTACACAGTGTAATTTGTAGATTCCAATGTGCAAAGGCTGAGTAATTCATTTTTTGGCACTGGTAATCGATTACATACTTTGGTAATCGATTACCAGAGAGGAAATCCCTTGAACAAGACATTTTGACTATGCGTAGCCGTTAGGGGACGCATTGTATTGTTACCTGTGTAGTTAGATTTCTTGTGAAAGAGTCTACCCTCTTTCTTTTATCTCTTGTAGATCATGATGGCAGCACAGTTGATCCATGATCGCGTGGTGATGGAGTGCCTAGAGGGTGTTTGGGAGACCCTCAAAGGCAACGAGAGATGCCAATTCTGTGGCACAATTTGACTCACTGCTACTTCATTAGTACATCCGGAGGAACCCGCACACACACTTCAGCAGCCTGTGGAGTGGATACTACCTACACCTACTCCATATCGACTAGTTGAGCCGGTTCAAGTAATAGAGGTGTCATCCTCTGAAGAAGATCGTGAAGAGGATCCAGAGGAATTACCTCCTGAACCTGCTATGGACGCCCTTGACTTACCTGAGGATGATGAAGACCCACTCCCTGATGTTGATTCTCCAGAGGATATTATGTCAGCATTTGAGGCAGACTCTACAGAGGAGAATGGCCCTAGAGGGACAGCGAATAGTGACAACTCTTCATCATAGCAGGCGACTCCTTAGACTAGGCGCACATACTTTTTGTGGGTGGGTGTATCTAGTTCAGACTGCTAGGTTTACTCTTTTGATTTTTGGGTGGGTAGACCTATTGTATAGAAATTTTGATGATTGTATATATTGTGGCTGAAGCCACCACAGTTGTTACCTTTGCTCTGGATGTCACTATGTTATTTTGCATACTCCCACATTTTTGGACAGTTGTAGATGATAAAAACAATTATGTTTTATCTTGTTATTTGAAAAGGAAATGTTAACGAACTTTATTTGAAAAGAGTTTACCGACCGCATCTTATTATCTTTCACGTGACGACCTAAAATGATGGCTGATATATTTTTGAAAGAGGAAAATAGTTTGGAAGCTACGAGTGATCAAAAAGAAATGAATCGGAATAGAGTTGTGAACTGGCCATTCAGGACTCTATAGTGATAATTTTCCTTCTGAATTTAATTACCGTGAAATGAATAACAGTGCGGAAAAAAAGAGAGAAAAAGAAAAAAGAAAAAATTTTTCCCATGGTTTCTGCTATTTAATTTATTACTATTAAACCAATCATTATTTAGGGATGCCACAGTCTCTTAGAATAAGGGGCAAAGTATGTCGAAGGGATTAACCGGTGATTCATCCTCTGGTGCGTCCATACTGGTTAGGGATGCGACGACTGCTGACGTTCTTTGTCGCAATTGTTGATTGAGGATAGGCTCTGAAGGCAACGTTGCTGGAAAAACATGGGTGGTGGTCAAGTCAATTGGTGTGAGAGGGTCATAGAATGATGGTTATTTAATACAATTGTTCCAAACAATGGAAGATAGAGATCAACAACAAAGCCACCAGAGGGGGATGCAGTCTGGTGTCAAATGAGGATTTTGTCACTAAATGTGAGGGGGATCAGCGACCCGATAAAGAGGAAACGTATCAAGTTGTTGGTGGAAGAAAGTGGTGTCAATTTCTATATGTTACAAGAAACAAAATGTGAACACATTGAGCTCTCTTTTGTTCGTGATGTATGGAGGTCTCAAGAGACTGACTTTGAGTGGATATATAAGCCTTCAACAGGACTTACGGGTGGGTTGTTGAGCATTTAGAGGAAGGAAACACTAGATGTTAAATTCCATATTCAAGGAAAAGGGTTTGTTGGTGTCTGTGTCGATTGGAAAAAAAATTTGAATGCTATGTATGCTGATCAATGTATATTCCCCATGTGCGATGGTGGGTAAGAGAAAACTGTGGAATGATTTGCTAATGTCGAAAAGAGAATTGGGCATTTAGTTGTGGTGTTTGAAGAGTGACTTCAACGTTGTTACTAACATACATGAAAGAAAGGAAGGTCTAGAGAAATTAATATAGCTAAAATAGAAGGCTTCAACTCATTTATTAGTGATATAGAACTCATGAAAGTCCCCACCTCAAGTAAGAAATTCACATGGGTTAATGCAGATGGATCCTCAATGACTAGGTTGGATCGTTTTCTCATCTCTGAAGATCTATTTGAACTGTGGAACATCTTAGAACAGTGGATAGGTAGACATGACATATCTGATCATTCCTCGATCCTTTTGAAAAATGAGGTTAAAAATTAGGGACCAAAGCCTTTCAAATTCTTCAACAATTGGATGGAGCATCCTAGTTTCAAGAAGTTGGTGCTTGAGAGTTGGACAAAGCCAACTTCATTACACTGGAATCTTTCAGGGCTCAGAGAGAAACTTAAAACTCTAAAGGGAGATCTTAAGAGTTAGTGCTTGAATGTCTATGAAAAAGTTGATCTGAAAATTGAGTCTTTGGTCCAAGATTGGGATGCCTTAGACGAAAAGTTGTTGGATGGAGAAGAACACGTGACAAAAAAAGGATGGAGGTTCATAAATAATTTTGGAGTGTGCTCAGACAAAGAGAGGCCATAGTGTTTCAAAAATTGTGTGCACGTTGGCTGAAACAAGGGGATTCCAACTCCTGCTTCTTCGACTCACATATGTGAGGGAGACAAAGGAAAAATCAACTACTAACTTTGTTTTTTTATGCAGAGACAATAAATGATGTAGCAAGAGTCAAAGTTGAAGTTATACATCACTTAGAATCTCTGTTTCAAGAGGTTCCTATTCAACGGCCAAATCTAGATGGGATTCAGTTCAAACAGATTGAACAATCAACAAATGTTGCACTCGTGGCTTCATTCTTTACAAAAGAAATCAAAAGTCCAGCGTGGTCTTGCTACTTTGAAAGAGTTCGAGGTTGGATGGTTTTAGCACGAAATTCTTTAAGGCAAATTGGGACATAGTAGGTGGGGACGTTTGTGACATGATACAAGAGTTCTACCATAACACGAAGATCCCCAAGTTAGTTACAGCCTCTTTCATAGCTCTGGTGACAAAATCCATGCCAGCAATGACATTTTTTGATTTCTGCCCTATTTCACTCATTGGGAGCATCCACAAAATTCATATCCAACTATTCATGTTCAAAAGTCAACTTCCAGTGGGCATATGATTCAATTAGTTAGCACTATTTGGATTACATGCTACTATGTTTGGGCTTTGACACAACTTGGAGAGCATGCATCAAGGCCCTTATTTTTCTGGACAAACATCAATTATGCTCAATGGAAGTCCCACTCAACAGATTGACATAAAGCGGGGTTTGAAATAGGGCCACCCCCTTGCCCCATTCTTTTTTTTGGTTGTAGCAGAGGGGTTGGTAGGCCTATTTTCAAAACCTATTGAATTAGGAGTATTCAAAGGCTTTAAGATTTTAGAACAAATCAACTTTCATTACTGCATTACTCACTTGACTCATTGATTGTTGGTGAGCTGTGCTATGAAAATCTATGGGCTTTGGAAGATATCTTTATAAGTTTTGAGATGATGGAAGGTCTACGGGTTAATGTCCACAAGAGTAACATATATGGGGTAAACATTGGCATTCCCTTCCTTAGGGCAACAAAGAACTTTTTGCATTGTAACTCGGTTGCTCTCCCTTTCAAATTCCTTGGTCTCCCAATCAAGAGAAATCCTAGGAGACGCAACACCTAAGAACCAATGGTCGAGATAGTGAAAAGGAAGCTTGTAACATGGAAAGGAAAACATATTTCTATGTGGGGCGTGTAGTGAGGATTAACTTAGTTCTAAGCAGTTTCTCACTATACTACTTCTCCTTTTTTAGATTCCTGAGAAAGATTATCCATACCCTCTTGAGTATTCAACGCAAGTTCATATGGTTTGGGTGGTATGAAGATAAAAGGATTCGTTGGATTGCTTGGGACCGTGTATGCCTTCCGAAAGAAAAAGGGGGGTTGGGGTGAAGAACCTAGAGATCTTTAATATCAACTTTCTAGCTAAGTGAAGATGTAGAATCTCTATAGATAATTACAGGTCGATATTTAATTGTATTTATCGTGTTATTTGACTATATGGTTGACTTGAATGAGTTGAGGTATGGCTTGAATTAGTCATGTGTGAATTTCTTGATGTGGATGTTGAGTTATGTGGAGTTTTGTTGAGCTAAGTTGAAATTATGAGATTTCAAATTTTACCTAAACCTATTTCCCAAAAATCGTGATCTCGGATTTGCTAACCATTGAATCGTCTTAAAATTTTGGATGGATGTTCTAAGAAAATCCTCCATAGTCTGACCGTCAGGATTTTGAAAATAACAACTGTTGATATCTCGCTAAGCGCAAGGGGCACGCTAAGCGCAATTCCAACCCGAGAGGGAATTGCACTGAGCGAGAATTAGCACACTGAGTGAGAATCAATGCAAAGGGAGTTGCGCTCAATGTGAATTGTCACGCTAAACGTGAAAAGTGGACTCCTGTTTAGCGAGACGAGCTTGCTAAGCGAGATTTGCAGATTATAAATACATTCTTCAACGTGAAAAACATGATTTTCCCCCTTTCCTCCACTCCAAACGCCCACCCAAACCCTAACACCTTCTTCTCCACCACCCACAACAACCGGTGGCCACCACGAGCCGTCGTTGCTTACTGCCGAACCTCCACACCTAGAAGAATCTTGTAATTGGAGTGGAATCCTCAAAATCCTTCTCAAGGATTCGGTGGAGAAAATTCCCCCAATCCTTCATTTCGTAGCTTCTCTGAGGTAATCTTGACTTCTAAGCCTTTCTCCTATTTAGTTTAGGTTTCTCTTAGTATCTCTCGTGTTGGGTACTGTAATAGGGTGTTTTTAAACTTCCTTTGAAAACCCTTGAAAATGAGATATTGTAAAAGTAATCTTTTTATAACATTGATGTTATTTTCTTGGCCTTCACTGAACCCCGATCACATTGGCATGAGCGGAATTTCAAAATAACATCTCCTTTCGGTGGAATCCGAAACAACCCTTAGTCCTTTATGTTTTGACAGTGGTATTTGACTCCGAATATTGTTATTAACCTTGTTTTTGAAATCTATACTAAATTTCCTTCAATTTGGTGTATAGAACCTTGTGTTTAGACTAACGAGCGTGAACGAGAGAGACCTCCGAGCGACGCAAAGAGGAACTGACGGTGAGCTCACGATAGGTGAGGGGAATTTATTATCATTTATAGTTTTTAATACCATAGTTGGGGTTAGGGAACCTAACTATGGGGACGTATGCCTGTTCATGTTGCATGCTGGTTTTCAAGAAAAAACAATGTTTTTGACTAATGAGATGCGATACGTCTATTATTGATAAATGACATTATTGTTTTTATTACACTTGTGTTGTCTGAAGACCTGAGGAGTGTGAATCTAAGGCACGAACTATATATGTATGTATATGCGGAATGTGACTTACTAATGATATTGCTATTGATGACATTAATTGATATAAGGTGATGTTGATGTTTACGATAATATTGATATGAGATGATGTTATTATTGATGATTATGTTAATATGAGTTGATGTTGTTATTGATGATTATGTTAATATGAGATGATGTTGTTGTTGTTGATAATGTCATTGAGATGAGATGAGGTTGGTGTTGAGAATGATATTGAGATGAGATGATGTTGATGTTGAGAATGACATTGAGATGGGACAATGCTGATGTTGATAATGACATTGAGATGAAATGTTGATGATGTTGAAAATGCATTGTGATGATGTATGTTTTGTATGTACATGAGGGGTGCAGTGACCTTGTTGGATATCCCTAGAGGGGGAAATATAGTGGTTAAAGAGTTTTAAGCATTCTGGAGGGGGATAGCTTAGAATTTTTAATTATATACGGTCAATGCATTGATGGTGTCCATGTTTCATACATTGTATGTTGTGTATGTACATGGGGGGTGCAGTGACCTTGTTGGATATCGCTGGTGGGGGAAAAATAGTGGTTAAAGAGTTTTAAGCATCTCTGGAGCGGGATGGCTTAGAATCTTTAATTATCCATGGTCAGTGCATTGATGGTGCTTATGTTTCATACTTCATATGACATGGAAATAGTATAAACTTTGTCAGTAAGCACTTGTAGTTTCTCATGAGGAGGAATACTTGTACTTGGAGGCATGTCACTCGGTTTGGAACTCCCTTGAGACTTATGCTGATCACCATGGGGGTGAGTTGCATTGCACGATAGGGTGACCTCGACACTTACTGTCTAGTTTTCCTTAGTGAGAGTATCGTGTGGACACGCTTAGGCTATTTCCTTGGGGATGGTACCACATTGCATTTGAGAGTTGAGGTCAGGTGCATGCATTGTACTGAGCATGATTGATTGGAACTATGGATGGATGATGACTATTTGTTGAGTGTGTGTTGGACTAATGAATGTTTGTGTAAGCTTATGATATTTGTTAATGTTTTCTTACTAATCGTGGTTATTTGATTTTTTGTATTAATTTCTTTTGTAATAATCTCACCCCTCGTAATTTTTTTGTACCGTGTGGTTGGTACCTGTGATGATCGTGAACCTTTGTTCGTGAGAGCAGAATGACAACAGTAGAGTGTGAGAAGTTAGATTCTTTTGTGGAGCCCCCGAGCCGACGTGATGACATTGGGATTATTTTGGGAAAGAGTTGTGTTTTGTTAATCAACTCCTCCATAGCTGGTTCCATAATTCTTTTTGTTGAATTGAGGATGTAAATCACAAATTTAATTATATATATGAACAAATTTACTTTCCATTATGTGAATGATGTGTACTGAGTTACTATACCTATATATATATATATATATATATATATATATATATATTCACTTAAGTAATGGTGCATTGTTTGGTGAATCTATATCAAGAAAAAAATTAATTTCATTTTTCATAAGCAAATTAACAGATTTTTTATTTAAAAATTGAAATTCTCACGGTTTAGAGTGGTGATATCATAGCGATAACGCAGGTCGTTACATTAGTGGTATCAGAGCTAGTTGAACCTTTTCGGCCAGTGAGTTGTGAGTCTACTATGTTTTTCTATGCATTTTATAGTTATCTTGTTGAATGCTTGATGTTTGTTGTTTGCAATTGGAACTTACTTTGTTGTGTTTCCATAAGTTATAGAGATTTGATTGTTGTAGTCATAACATGTTTGTTCTCCTGATGTCTGCTATACCATGAGTTTCAATGTCGTGTCATGAGTTATCAGACTGACCATCTGTATAATTTGTGAAGTGAAATGGGATGATATGGCAAGCGATCAGGAAATACAAATGATGGAAAGTGAGTGTTAATGTCTCAAGAGAGAACTAGTTTAAAGGAATACTTTCTCGAGGCATCAACTCTCAAAAGTAACCAAGTAAGGACTTAAGATGGTTGTGATTTTTGTGTTGTTCTTTTTCTTATGTGTATTCTTTCCATGTCTCACTTCCTGGTGTGTATAGGGAGTGATGACTGGACAGAATGATCCTGCGATAGCTGATGCTTTCCAAGCCTTAGCTTAGGCTATAGGGAATCCGAATATGTGAGAAGCTGTTGGAGCTACTGAGTACCAAAGGTTGGACCGCTTCCAACGAAACAATCCTCCTACTTTCAGGAGGATACAACCTTGATGGTGCTTAGAATTGGATAAGGGAAATCGAGAAAATCTTCCGAGTGATGGCATGTCCGGAGGGGCAAAAAGTTACTTTTGGTGCATATACTCCGGTGGATTAAGCTGAGTATTGGTGGGAGAATACTTGCCAATGCATAGAGGCTGAAGGTCAAGATGTGACCTAGGATGTCTTCAAGAAGGTATTTTTGGAGAAATACTTTCCTGAGGATGTTAGGAACAAGAAGGAGATGAAGTTCGTGGAGCTCAAGTAGGGAAACATGACTGTGGTTGAATATGCAGCCAAGTTTGAGGAGTTGGTGAGGTAGTTTCCCCATTATCAAGGAAGAGATGGCGAAAGTTCCAAATGTGTGAAGTTTCTGAACAAATTGCGACCTGAAGTGAAACAAGCTGTGAATTACCAGGGTGTTCGTCAGTTTCCACTCTTGGTTAACATGTGCCAGATTTGGGATGAATACTCTCAAGATAGGGCGAGCTATTACAGGAGTACGGGCCCAACGAAGAACAAAAAGAATGGACCTCAACATCGAGAAAAACCGTACTCGATGCCTCCTAAGCAATATGGTAACCACCCCAACAATCAAAGGACTGTTGCTATGGGGTTTGTGGGTGGTACTGGTAGCAAACCCAATACTTTCCCCACTCAGATAACTTGTTACAAATGTGGTAAGCCAGGGCACATCTCCTCAAATTGTGCTAATAAAGGCATGACCTATTTTAATTGTAGACAAAAGGGGCATATTCAGAGAGATTGTCCATATCCCAAGAAGGAGCAGAAGGATGGGGGCCTGAATGATCAAACTGGACATTCGAAGGCCACAGGAAGAGTCTTTACCCTTAACGGTGCCAAAGCTTTGAAATCCAAAGATCTAATCCAAGGTAAATGCTTCATAAATGGGATTCCCTTACTTGTGCTATTCGATTATGATGCAACCCATTCTTTTATATCATGTTCGTGTGTAGGGAAACTTAAGCTTTCTGTGTCTTCTTTAAATAAAGATCTTATGGTAGAGACCCCAACTAGTGGTTATGTGTTAACTTCTAATGTGTGTTTGAATTGTCCTTCGGAAATTTCTGGTAGAACATTTTTGATTGATCTAATTTGTTTGCCTTTGAGCAAAATTGATGTTATTCTGGGTATGGACTGGTTATCTTCCAACCATGTCTTGTTAAACTATTTTGATAAAACTGTGGTGTTTGATGATTCTGGAGTAAGTAAGGATATGATGTTTATCTCTGCCAACCAAGTTGTGACATCTTTAAAAGAAGATGCTCAAGTGTACATGATCTTGTCTAACCTAGAAATAGAGACAAAGGTTTCCATGTGTGACCTCCCTATTGTTAGAGAGTTTCCTGAAGTGTTCCTTGAGGATATATCCGGTCTACCACCTGAGAGAGAGATAGAGTTTTCCATAGACCTGGTACCTGGTGCTGGACCCATATCCATAGCCCCTTATAGGATGTCTCCTATAGAGTTAGCCGAGCTTAAGAAATAGTTGGAGGAGTTGTTGGAGAAGCGGTTTATGAGACCCAGTGTATCTCCATTAGGAGCACCAATGTTGTTAGTAAAGAAGAATGATGGGACCATGAGGTTGTGTGTAGACTACCGCTAGTTGAATAAGGTGACAATTAAGAATAAGTACCCTTTGCCTAGAATAGACAACCTTATGGACCAACTGCTAGGAGCTTGTGTGTTTAGCAAGATAGACCTTAGGTTAGGTTACCATCAGATCCGAGTGAAGTCTGAGGATATACCAAAGACTGCTTTTAGGACCCGTTATAGTCATTATGAGTATCTAGTCATGCCCTTTGGTGTGACTAATGCTCCAGGTGTGTTTATGGACTACATGAATAGAGTCTTTCACCCTTACCTTGATAGTTTTATGGTAGTATTCATAGATAATATTTTGGTATACTCCAAGACTAGAGAGGAACATGAAGAACACTTGAGGATTGTGCTGCATACCCTTAGGGACCGACAACTTTATGCTAATCTGTCCAAGTGTGAGTTTTGGTTAGAAAAAGTTAGTTTCCTAGGGCATGTGATATCTCAAGGGGGTATAGTTGTAGATCCCTCTAAGATAAAAGTCGTTCTTGAGTGGGAGAGTCCTAAATTTGTTTTTGAGATTAGAAGTTTTTTGGGCTTAGCAGGATATTACAATAGGTTCATAGAAGGTTTCTCCAAGTTAGCTTTACCTTTGACTAAACTAACTTGTAAGGGTTAAGCTTTTGTGTGGGATACCCAATGTGAGCATAGTATCCAAACCCTTAAGGAAATATTGACGACCGCTTCAATGCTAGTTTTGCCTAACCTGAGAGAACCCTTTGAGGTGTATTGTTATGCATCAAAGATGGGTTTAGGAGGAGTGTTGATGCAAAATGGCCAAGTAGTGGCCTATGCTTCTAGACAACTCAAGACTCATGAGAGGAATTATCCCACCCATGATCTGGAGTTGGCTGTTGTAGTTTTTGCCCTTAAGATGTGGTGACATTACCTGTTTGGCTCCAAGTTTGAGGTGTTTAGTGATCATAAGAGCCTTAAGTACTTGTTTAGTTAGAAAGAGCAAAACATGCATCAAAGTAGATGGTTAGAGTTTCTTAAAGATTATGATTTTGAGCTTAGCTACCATCCCGGCAAAGCCAATGTAGTGGCTGACGCCTTGAGTAGGAAATCCCTACATATATCTGCCTTAATGGTTAGAGAGATGGATCTCCTAGAACAATTTAAAGACCTTGGCCTTGCATGTGAGGTTACCCTTAACAGTGTGAGATTAGGAACTTTGAGGATCACCAGTGAGTTATTAGGAGATATCAGGGATGGCCAGAAGACTGATCCTTTTCTAAGGACTCAATTAGAAGCTATAGAGTCAGGATGAGATAGTAGTTTCAATGTTGGATCGGATGGAGCCTTGTGACTTCAAGATAGGATTTGTGTTCCCAATGTGCCTGAACTTAGGAAGATGATCTTGGAGGAAAGAGATAGGAGTAACCTAAGCATCCATCCTGGTGCTACCAAGATGTATCAGGATTTGAAGATGATGTTTTGGTGGCCTAACATGAAGAGAAAGGTTAATGAGTTTGTGTATGCATGCTTAGTCTGTCAGAAGGCTAAGATAGAACATCAGAGACCTTTAGGGAAGTTACAACCCTTGGAGATACCCCAGTGGAAGTGGGATAGTATTTCCATGGATTTTGTTGTAGGACTACCTAGAACCCCCAGAGGTTTAGATTTTATCTGGGTTATTGTTGACAAACTGACCAAGTCTGCTCACTTTATTCCCATTAATATCATATTTTCCTTGGAGAAGTTGACCACCCTATATATTAGCGAGATTGTCAGATTACATGGTGTGCCATCTAGCATAGTGTCTGATAGAGATCCTAGGTTTACCTCTAGATTTTGGGAGAGCCTGAACAGAGCGTTGGGAACCAAGCTTAGACTAACTTCAGCCTACCACCCTCAGACTGATGGCCAAACTGAACAGACCATTCAGTCGTTGGAGGACCTTTTGAGGGCATGTGTCTTAGAGCAAAAAGGGAGTTGGGAGAGTTTTCTGCCATTGATAGAGTTCACTTATAATAATATTTTTCACTCTACGACTGGAATAGCTCCCTATGAAGCTTTGTATGGTAGAAGGAGTAGGACACCCTTATGTTGGTTAGAGCCCGAAGAAAACCTCACCTTAGGACCTGAAGTGGTACAACAAACCACCGAGAAGGTCAAGTTGATCCAAGAAAGGATGAGAACTGCTCAGAGTAGGCAGAAAAGTTATCAGGATAAAAGGAGGAAAGATCTGGAATCCAAGGTTGGTGATCACGTATTCTTGAGAGTCACTCCGTGGACTGGGGTTGGTCGAGCATTGAAATCCTGAAAACTTACACCTCACTTTATTGGTCCTTTCCAAATTCTTAAAAGAGTCGATCCCGTGGCATACCAAATACCCCATCTCTTTCTAATCTTCACAATGTCTTTCATGTGTCCCAACTCCGTAAGTATATCCATGATCCATCTCATGTGATCGAATTGGATGACGTACAAGTGAAGGAGAACTTGACATATGAAACATTGCCTTTGAGGGTCGAGGATAGGCGAACAAAGCACCTAAGAGGGAAGGAGATTTCATTGGTCAAGGTGATCTGGGGAGGTGCATTAGGAGAAGATGCCACTTGGGAATTAGAGAGTCAGATGCGAGCAACCTATCCATCCTTGTTTGAGTCAGGTAAATTTTGGGACAAAATTTCTAAAAGGGTGGGAGAGTTGTAACACCCTGAAATATTACTAATTATAAATCGATGTTTAATTGTATTTATCGTGTTATTTGACTATATGGTTGATTTGAATGAGTTGAGGTATGGCTTGAATTAGACATGTGTGAATTTTTTGATATGGATGTTGAGTTATGTGTAGTTTTGTTGAGCTAAGTTGAAATTATGAGATTTCAAATTTTACCTAAACCTATTTCTGTTAAATCACGATCCGAGATTCACTAACCATTGGATCGTTTTCAAACTTTGGCTGGAGATTCCTAAGACAATTCTTCACAGTCTGACCGTCGGGATTTTGAAAATAAAATCTTTTGATGTCTTCCTAAGCATGAGGGGCGTGCTAAGTGCAATTCCAACCCGAGAGAGAATTGTGCTGAGCGAGAATTAGCGCGCTAAGCACAATTTCAATCTGAGAAGGAATTGCGTTGAGCAAGAATTAGCATACTGAGCGAGAATTAGTGCAAAGGGAGTTACGCTCAGCGTGAATTTTCGTGCTAAGTGCGAAAAACGGACTCCCGCTTAGCGAGACGAACTTGCTAAGCGAGATCTGCAAATTATAAATAGGTTCTTTAACATGAAAAACACGATTTTCCCCCCTCTCCTCCTCTCTAAATGCCCACCCAAACCTTAACACCTTCTTCTCCACCACCCACAACCACTGGTGGCCGCTGTTGCTTGCCGCCGAACCTCCACACCAAGAAGAACGCTGTAATCGGAGTGGAATCCTCAGAATCCTTCTCAAGGACTCGATGTAGAAAATTCCCCCAATCCTTCATTTCGTAGCTTCTCTGAGGTAATCTTGACTTCTAAGCCTTTCTCCTAGTTAGTTTGAGTTTCTCTTAGTATCTCTCGTGTTGGGTACTGTAATAGGGTGTTTTTACACTTTCTTTGAAAAACCCTTGAAAATGAGATATTGTAAAATTTATCATTTTATAACATTGATGTTATTTTCGTGACCTTCACTGAACCTCGGTCACATTGGTGTGAGTGGAATTTCAAAATGACGTCTCCTTTCAGTAGAATCTGAAACACCCCTCAACCCTTTATGTTTTGACAGTGGTATTTGACTTCGAATATTGTTATTAACCTTGTTTTTGAAAACTATACTAAATTTCCTTCAATTTGGTATATAGAACCTTGCATTTGGACTGACGAGCATGAACGAGAGAGACCTCTGAGCAACACAAAGAGGAACTGACGGAGAGCTGACGATAGGTGAGGGCAGTTTATTATCATTTATAGTTTTTAATACCATAGTTGGGGTCAGGGAACCTAACTATGGGGACGTATGCATGTCCCTGCTGCATGTTGGTTTTCAAGAAAAATAATGTTTTTGACTAATGGGATGTGATACGTCTATTATTGATAAATGACATTATTGTTTTTATTACATTGAGATAATACTAATGTTGATAAGGACATTGAGATGAAATGTTGATGATGTTGAAAATGCATTGTGATGATGTATGTTGTGTATGTACATGGGGGTGCAATGACCTTGTTGGATATCCCTAGAGGGGGAAATAAAGTGGTTAAAGAGTTTTAAGCATCTCCGGAGGGGGATGGCTTAGAATCTTTAATTATACACGGTCAATGCATTGATGGTGCCCATGTTTCATACGTTGTATGTTGTGTATGTACATGGGGGGTGCAGTGACCTTGTTGGATATCCCTGGTGGTGGAAAAAGAGTGGTTAAAGAGTTTGAAGTATCTCCGGAGGGGGATGACTTAGAATCTTTAATTATTCACGGTCAGTGCATTGATGGTGCCCATATTTCAGACGTTGTATGTTGTGTATGTACATGGAGGGTGCAATGACCTTGTTGGATATCCCTGGTGGGGGAAATAAAGTGGTTAAAGAGTTTTAAGCATCTCTGGAGGGGGATGGATTAAAATCTTTAATTATCCATGGTCAATGCATTGATGGTGCCCATGTTTCATACTTCATTTGACATGGAAATAGTATAAACTTTGTCAGAAAGTACTTGTAGTTTCTCATGAGGAGGAATACTTGTACTTGAGGGCATGTCACTCGGTTTGGAACTCCCTTGAGGCTCAAGCTTATCACCATGGGGAGGGGGGGAGTTGCCTGTGCACGACAGGATGACCTCGATACTTACTGTCTAGTTTTCCTATGTGAGAGTGTCTTGTGGACACGCTTAGGCTATTTCCTTGGGGATGGTACCACATTGCATTTGAGAGTTGTGGTCAGGTGCATGTATCATACTGAGCATGATTGATTGGAACTATGGACGGATGATGACTATTTGTTGAGTGTGTGTTGGACTAATGAATGTTTGTGTAAGCTTCTGATATTTATTAATGTTTTCTTACTAATTGTGGTTATTTGATTTTTGTACTAATTTCTTTTATAATAAACTCACCCCTCAAAATTTTTGCACCGTGTGGTAGGTACCTGTAATGATCGTGAACCTTTGTTCGTGGGAGCAGAATGACAGCATTAGAGTACGAGAAGTGAGATTCTTTTATGGAGCCACCAAGTCGACGTGATGACATTGGGATTATTTTGGGAGAGAGTTATGTTTTGTTAATCAACTCCTCTGTAGCTGGTTCCATAATTCTTTTTGTTGAATTGAGGATGTAAATCACAAATTTAATTATATGTATGAACAAATTTACTTTCCATTATGTGAATGATGTGTACTGAGTTACTATACCTATATATATATATATATATATATATATATATATATATATATGTATGTATGTATTCACTTTAGTAATGGTGCGTTGTTTGGTGAATGTATATCGAGAAAAAAAATTACTTTCATTTTTCATAAGAAAATTAACGGAGTTTTCATTTAAAAATTGAAATTCTTGCGGTTTAAAGTGGTGCTATCGTAGTGACGAGGCAGGTTGTTACAATAAATGTAATGTATGGTCTGATTTTCTACATTTCTAGTATGGCTATCGATTAGATGTGGAGGGTAGTTTAACTCATAGCCAAACTTCTACATGGTGGAAGGATATGATAGGGACAAATCATAATTCCTTATGTCTGGTGAATTGGTTTTCGGCTAATCTGATTAGAAAGGTGAGGAATGGTGAAGATACACATTTTTGGAGATATTTATGGAGGGGTAAAATTACCCTGAAGGATAAATTCTCGCGACTATTCTCGTTGGTGGTGGATAAAGATATCCTTGCTAGTGAAGTTGGTTCATAGGTGGCTCAAAATGATGGCTGGACTTTTGAATGGCGTCGTAGACTATTTGAGTGGGAGAATGTATTGTTGGAAGACCTTAAGACTCATCTTCAAAGTTTTGCTCTACAACAAGAGAACTCAGATACATGGGAGTGGAAACAAGGTAATCTAGAAACATACTCTGTTGCTATTGCTTACATCATTTTGATAGAACATCATTGTCAAAATATGAACCTACATCAAATCTCAATCATTGATGGAAAACTTTGGAAGTCCAATGTCTTGTCTTAGGTCCTAATCTTCTCATGGAAACTCTTAATGGATCGATTGTCAACTTGTGTTCAGTTGACCAAGAGAGGTGTCATTTTCCAGAATATAGATTACTCTTGCGCATTCTACCGCGCAACTATAGGAGATAGCAACCATCTCTTTTTGAGTTGTGCATTCACAAAAATCATTTGGAAGATTGTGTTTAGATGGCTAGGTATTGACTTTGTAAGACCCAGTGACACTGGACAATTATATACACAGCTTGGTTTTTGTACCAGACACTTTAAGTTGTGACGTATGAAACACTTGTTTTGGCATGTTACTTGTTGGTGTATTTGGTTAGCAAGAAACAAAAGTATTTTTATGAATGAACCGTTGGATGTAGGTAGAATCATTGACAGGATACGAGTGTTATCTTAGCAATGGCTTCTCTACAAAAATGGCACTAAGTCAGGGACTATATTTCTTCGTGGTGCATGAACCTGTTGATGTGTTACTAAGAAGGAAAAGACCTTTTTGATGTTTTTTGTAGAGGGAATTTGTTTTTTTGTTGGGATGGAAGGAAAATTCATAGGTGGAACAATGATAGATTATAGTGACTTAATGTACTTGCACTTAACTCTCTTTTGTAATTACCTTTATCTCTTTTGTAATTACATTTATCATATTAATATATACATATAAACCTTTGACTTAATTTTTTTAAAAAAACTTTACACTAGTGTATAACTATTAAACTCATTTTTATTTCATTCAATCGATTATTTTATTATATTTATTTCTAAATTGAATTTCAATATTTTTTAAAATATATATAACAATAATTTAAACTAACATCGAATCACAATATAAATTATTTTTCATAAATCAAAAGTATAATTTAAATATTTAAAACATTTATTTATTGTAAATTTTAATTATATAAACTAAAAAATTATTTTATTAAATACAAATAATATACCAATTTTCTCCATTGAAGTTGTTCAATAATTGATTAAAGGTTGACTCCCTAATGTTTAACATCCCAGAAAAGAAATATAGATACTTATATAAAAAAAATATTTGACAAGATTATAAAAGATATATATAGTTTAGATAAGACAAGATAAGGTAGGCTATATATTTGTTTTATCTTATATTTCAAACATATTAGTTTTACCTTATATTTATAAGATAAGATAATATATTAGTTTTATTTTGTATTTATATCTTATATGTAAGATAAAATAAGATAAGATAAGATGAAACCAAATAATTAGATAATTAAGTTGTTAGGAATTAGTATAGATGGAGATTAGAAGAATCAAGGAACATCAAAGAGAGAGATAAACAAGGAAAAAAATGGTAAGATAAAAAAAGTGAAAAGCGAGAACGTGTAGGGAGGGAATGTGCTGTGACTATAGAATAGACTGCAGGAATGTCTAGAGGCTTAAGAGGTCTTCAATCAAGATGCAAGTAAAACACATATTTTCATCTAAAATCATCTATGGTATATTTCTTAAAGGGTTTTCTTTGGGATTCAGAACAAAGAATTTGGGGTTAGTAACATTCTAAATTTTATGATTGAATTATATTTAATAGTTTTTGTATCTTGATTTACATATATTTTGCTAGTGTGATAATCATTATTTATAAGATTGATTAATGTTTGTGATTTAATAATTATAAAATTGATTGAATTGGACTATGATTTTTTAGTGAGTGTTAATAAATAATTGAATTGTGATAGATTATTGGTATTATTTAATTAATCTAATGTGTATGACATCATGTTTTTAGTTTTTGTGATTGTTTGATAACATGAAATTGAGTTGATGCTTGACATTATTGAGATTGGGGTAACTTCTTTGAGGAATGAGTATATCCTCTCCATGAGATTGAGTTGGTGCTTCATATGATTGAGATTAAGGTAACTTTCTCAAGGAAGAAGTATATCTCCACATGATTGAGTTGAATTAATGCTCCATATGATTGGCTTTACACACACTAGAGATTAAGGTAACTTCTTTGAGGAAGAAGTATATCTTATATGTAAGAAAATATGTTCGCACAAGGGAAAGTGTATCCTACGAAGTAATAATAGTGGACTAAAAATTGGATTAATCAAAAAAGGAATTGAAGTATTTTTGTGGTTTTGGTTTTAAAAGAAAACAAGTAAAATGTGCACAAGAGAGATTTGAATGATATTAGAAGCGACCGGAGATTATGATTCACCAGTACCAATTTTCCCCTAATCCAAGTTCGTATGAAATTCCTACATCATAGTTAATTATCGATTCCCAAAGTCAATCAAAAGCCTATGATCAAGGTCTAATGATGCTCTTGCCTTGAACTAATATTCTAATGATCATAGATTTATCGTTTAAAATGAAGGGATATATCAAAAAAAGGGATGAACAATTATAGTTTAATTAATCTATTAGAGATTACCCAAATGATCTTGCAATTTGGTGTAAAACATTCTTTACCTAGGTCTACCCACCGTACGAAGATGATCATTATAGTGTATTCAATTAAGCATAGGATTGATCAGTTCCCAAATAAACAATAAGAATAAGGAAGAGAGCTAATTAACATAAAACACAAAGGAATTCCATTAAGAACAAAGAAAGGGATACAATTGGACAATTACATCATAACTCCCAAATTAGGGTGACTAGCCACTCAAGATCAGAGCACAACTTGATAAACCCAAATTTGACTTAGTGTGAGTTTTCATGTCATATTCATGCATTTTGATATGTTTTATTTGGCAAAACTCACAGTTTAGTGTAAGTTTGTAAAAGACAAGTATTTAAGAGGTTTCATGTGAAAAAAACCTAAATATCATGAATTTTTTAAGCTAATTAGAAGACCACGATCATGGTAATTCTGTACAACCGTGGTAACTTTGTACGTGTGTAGTAATTTTGTACGACCATAGTAATTTTGTGCGCGTGCAGTAATTTTGTACATCTGTGGTCTGTCCACGTCACCTGTCACCTAAAAATTACAAGGATCACCTGCCACATTTAAATCCTAATTGATAATATGTTTTAATTAAGGAAAAATAGAAGAACATTCACAAAATATTATAAAGGCTTAATTGCAAAAATAGTCCCCCTATTTTTCCCAACTCACTAAATCGGCCCCTCTATTTTTTTAATTCACTATCAGAGTCTGTCTTTTTTTTCCAAATTGACTATTTGAGTCCGCAGAGCAAAAATTGGATGTTGACTGATAGGGGAAAACGTTGACTGCATCTGTCCGTGTTTAATTAGTCATTTCATTGGTACATGGAAATTAACCCTCGTTAGTAACTATCCAAGTTACTATTACTAATTGGCAAAAAAATAACCTCTTCCCTTTCCCAGACCTGTAAGCTTCTCCCTGCAACCCATAAACCCAAACCTTGTCATTACCCCCAAATCCCTAACCTTCACTTTACCCAAAATCCCTAATCCCCTGGAACCCAAATCGAGCAACCTCCAAATTGTGTTGGCACCTCCTTGTCCCGTTTGCAACCTCGTCATCGCTTTTTTCATGTCCTCGTTGCGTTCGTAACCTCCTTATTGCGCTTGCCACCTCCTCGTCGATGTCGTTCTCATGGAAAGGAGTGCATCATCATATAGCTCTAAGTCCCAAACTCATGTGATGTGTTTATGTAACGTAGAGGTTCCATTGATGCCATCATGGACTAAAGAAAATCCAGGGAGGAATTTTTATGGTTGTGGTCTATACAGGGCAAGGAATAATGTTTATTATTGGTTCTGTTTTGGTTTATGTGTTGATTTTTGTGTTTATTTTGCCTATGTAGATTACAGGTAGAAAAAGGTGTCACTTTTTTTTAGTGGCACGATCCAGTTGTCAATAGTCATGAGAAGATGATCATTGTAGCATTGATGAAGAAGGTTGATGAATTGAAGGTCAGAGAAAAAGGTTTGCAAACCAAGATGAGTGACAAGAAGATGAAGGGAAACATTTAGGGATTAGATTGGTTTTGTCTTGGGTCATTGTTTGCTTGTTGGTGTTTTATTATGTAGCAGGGGAATGTGATGTAATGGTGGTAATAGTAATCCATTGCATTTGTGGTTTGGGTTTAGGACAAAATTAAGGTGTGTGAGTTGTATTATGTGGTCTTTGATCAAATTAGTTATGGTGTTTGTATTATGCTACCATCAGTTTTAGTGTGCAAATTGTATATAATTATGGAATGGTTATGTTAATGAAAGAAAATTTTATTGGTGTCCAACTTTGGTATTCATTTGGTGTTCAACTTTGGTATTTATTTGGTGTTCAACTTTGTTTGGTTTTCATTTTTTAGCTTGTGCAGTAACTAAAATTACTAAATGGACCTATATTGATCCTATGGTGCAATTCTGTTTGGACAGAAAGAGAACAAATTTGTTTTGCACTTGGTGAAGGAGGAAAAGTGATGTTGGGTTAAGGAAACATATGGAAGAACTTCAAGAACATGTGTGCTTGTACCTAGTAGCAATAAACCAGGCAAGGTCCTTAGTCATTAGTTATAGGTCACATGGATTAGATTAATGAAATTACCTAGGCTTACATCTAACTTTTGTCTTCTGTCTTCTATCTTCTATTAAATTTGTTCCCCTTTTTAAAAAAGAAGTATTCGGAAATTGTCGGCCTATGTCGAAATGAGAACC